>NC_088981.1:47496716-47747629 GCF_963932015.1 Anas acuta | reverse complement strand
ATAATGGAGAATACTGTAGCAGTGTTAAGGATTACAAGAGAGCAGGGGCAGAAGATAAACAAAGGCAAATGGCGTGGAAACAGTAGAAGGTTGGTGGGAAAAAGGGATCAGAGATTTTCAGCACTGCGATCCTTCTCTGAGCCCCAACCAGCCTACAGTGGCAACCACCATTTCTATTTCCCTTAGTGCATTACAACGTTTCCCCATTCCGGTATTCTTTTTGCAAATACTCAGCCAGTGCAGCTTTGGCTAATAATTGCCCCTTTGGCAGAACAGAATGAAAAGAAGATCTTGCATGTAAGGAGAAAATAACCCATACAGATCCTTTTTTGTTAGATTCCAAAGAGTTCACACCAGATATGATACTGTTAGACAAATGAGAAGATTCACTTAAACCAAGTTCCAGCCTGTCGGCATCTGTCCTGTAAGAATCACAGAATCATTACAGTTGGAAAAGACCTCCAAGATCATCTGGTCCAACCAATGATCTCTACCACCAATATCACCAACTAAACCATATCCCTAACCACCAGGTCCAACCTTTCCTTAAACATCCACAGGGACTGTGATGCCACTGCTTCCCTGGACAACCAGTTCCAATGCCTGACTACTCTTTCTGAGTAGAAATGCATCCTAATTTCCAACCTAAACCTCCCCTGACACAACTTGAGCCACTCCTTTTAGCGCTATCAGTGGTTATCTGCGAGAAGAGGCCGACCCCAGCTACCCACACCTTCCTTTCAGGTAGTTGTAGAGAGCAATAAGAAAAGTAAAAGAGAGAAAGGATCCCATCCCCATGTTATTTTTCTTGTACAGAAGAAAATAAAATAAATATTTTTACTAGCCCTTGTGAAACTAAAATACCCAAATACATCTGAGATAGTTAATCAAAGCAAATGATAAATGGTATCAAATTCAGAAGCAGATAGTGTCACAAAGACAGAAATCAAAGCAAGAAAAAGAAGCTGTGCTGACAATCAAGAAAGACTAAAGTTGAAATGCTCTTTTTGTTGTTGTTGTTGTTGGTGGTGGTGGTGGTGGTTTGCCTTGCTCTTTTACCATTCCAGATAATAAAAAAAAATACATAGAAGACATTTTGTGGCCTTCCCAGCACATATGTGTAACATCTGTTATTGTAATTGGTAGAATTTCACTGCTTGCTCACAACTTAACAAAACTGTTGTGCTGTTACACAAAGGTTAAAGTATGACTGTTAAATTCATTTGTCCATATTCTGAAACTGAGAAGTTATCTACACAGCAGCAAAAAGCTTAACAGTAGTCCATGTTTTGCATCTAGTAATTGATACAGATTACCAATTTATAGACAATTTGGACTGTGTATGTTGGAATTTTCTCTTAATCATATTAACACCGTAATATTTAGTGTTAGGTAACTGAACATGGTTTATGCAATATTATGTAATGCATATGACATTATCTATCATTATGTCACTTTGCCAAACTTCTTTTGAAACCAGAAGATCTTTGTTCCTTAAAAAGGCTCTTTTTAGTGTATCTGATTTGTTTTGAAAGTGAAGAGAACTGATGAGTGAACATGCTGCAGCAGTCCAAGACAGATGATTAGCGAGCACACCCAAGAATGTAAAGCAGGAAATTCACATTCTTTTTCTAAACAGGAACACTGCTTTCTAGGTTTGAGAAAGTCCGACAATAAAGAATTTCAATTACAAACAATTAAAAACCAACCAAAAACCCCATGCTAATATTGCCCAACTTTAATTAAAGACCACCTAAGCCCAAGTTGAAGATGCTAATACAGAATACCAGAAAAATATTTGGGTTGCTACAAATGGGAAACATGATCTACTTTTTCATATTAGAAAGAGAAAGGATTTTGTTATAAGTAAGTATTTGAATGCATACTGAACATGATGAATATTTTCTTTTCCTATTTGGTGGAAAGGAAAATCCATCTCATGGCAAGAGGAAATGAGAAAGTCACTGTAACAGCTATCATTTGGCTTACCTTTGCCCTATGAATTTGTTTCAAGACATAACCTTCATTACCCCTCACAAGGGCCCGTAAATGACAGTCGTGTTTGCCATCAGACTACTGATAAATCCCATCTGTGCACCAGTCCTGAAACACTATCTAGTATTTGAAATTAGAAACACTGAACTTAGATAACACTGAAATTAGATATATTTTGTCCTTCAAGAGGTACATATGTCGCTTATTGTATCAGAGCAATAACTTTACGCCAGACCGTTCCAGCTAATCTGCTCATCATTGTGAAACATGGTGATATGGCAATCAAATTTAGATGACACAGTAAAGAAGAGGGCATATACCATGTTGCCTGGTCATTACAAGTTTCTGTTTGCATCATTATATATTTTTTTTTCTTCCCTATGTTACAAGCCTTTCATCTCTGTTTTACAGAGCTTTGAGTGTGGGTGAATTCACACTTTTGGCAGAATTCAAGGTAGCAGTGGTGACCTCTACTCTGAGCATTTTATCACAGCAATACCCAGACTATCAGGTAAGATTGTGGCAGTTGTAAGCAACAGCAGATCTGGCAACTATTTTTATCTTTCCCTTTAGAAACAAAAAAATATTCTCAACAGGCTGTGGCATGAACATTTGATGAATGTTAAAATAAAACAGACCATATCTGTATACAGAACCATGAGAACTGCTTCACCAATTAAAACCAATATATGCACTTTCGCAAATCACAACTCACAAGATGACAGTGAGAAGAGACTACTAATAAAAATAAATAAATAAATAACCACAACAGATTCAGTTTAACAATGTTTCTCTATCTTTACATGTTCTTTTCATTAATATAGATGAGGCCTAAGGTTATGAAAGCTCTGGAAAAGGTAAAATTTAATTGTGTCTGGACAATATCTCCTGGAAAAAACTTAATTTTAAAAGAAATACAAACAGCTCTTTAACTTTCAGATGAGCATTAGGTTCTGTAAGTTCTGTAAGGTCTTGTCTTGTAAAATCCCTCCGCTCCTAATTACTGGACCAGTTTGTTAGCAGGTTAATCCAAACTCTTAGAGGACATTTTTTTTTTTTTTTAATGGGTGGGTGGGGGCAGGCATTAGTATATGCAAGACAGAATGTCCTCTACAGTTTTCTCCAAGGATCTTCCAATTTTCTTACTTTCTTTCTCAATCTAAATGTTAAAACTTACATTGGCCATTGTAAGTGAGCAAGGCAATCTCCTCATATGAGGCAAAACCCAACTTTTTTAAAGTTAGAAGCCTAAAGATGGGCAACATTACTAATTAACTGGCCTTAGTTTTTCTCCTTGAAGATAGGTCTAACAGTTCAATAAACTAATGAAAATGAAAATATTATAAAGAAAAATTTTACAGATAAATATTTTGATGCCAGATATACAGAACGTATATTCTTTCTCTACTATTACGTGTGATAGAATTTGAAGGATGTTCACTTCTAAAGACTTCATCTGCTGCTGTTTTTATCAAATACTTAAAATAACAACAATATTCATATGACATCATGCATATTTCCACAGCAACCAATTATATGTATCATTTGTATTCAGTGAAATAAGAATGAATAGATGGACACTTAAATGCAAACTATCATTTTCATGTAAATAACCCTGTCATTAAAAAAGGAGAAAAGAAACTACAAAAAGCAGGTGTTCAAACAATTAGAAGTCAGTAAATATAATGCATGTTTTTCTGTGTCTGCCACAAAGTACCAGTACATACTTGAGTGAATAAACTGTCCCATATTTCTCTAAATCCTAGTCAGTCCATATTTGATCACCAAAGCCAGTGTGGTGCAAATTACCTTAACTGATTAGTTTTTCTAGCTTCTAACCCTTCTCAAATCATGATGTCACTTTTAGACAACATTATTTTTATGCTACGCCACCCCCACCCACCCCCCCCAAACTGATTTGATACTTCTGAGACCATTCCCACATTTTTCTCTCCAGGAGGTACCAAAGAGATGGCAGCCCTTGGAAAGTGTTCATTTGGAGGTTCTCACCCATTACAACATTTACATTTTCACTAAGTGATCTAGGCCTCTTAGACATCCATTTGAAGGTGCTGAGAGACTTAAATAACACACTACAAAGCAAACATGACCCCCTAGACATTATTTAAAGACAAACTATTGTTATTTTAGCCATGGCTCACTAGCTCTTTACTAGAATACCTATACAATGGAGCTTGTTTAGACTAAACTAACTAAAATTCAGCTTCTGAAACACTATTGCAATTCTTGCAAAATTCCCCATAGCAGCATTTTCTATTTTAAACATCTGTTAAAAATCAGTATCATTAACTTAATGGGATAATCTGGATGGGCTCTTTTGAAATTAATCAAACAAATTAGCATTATGGACTTTTAGCAGAGACTGAGAAGAGCTGATTACAATACCACACATTAAAGTAACAAGCACATCTGTACTGGGGCACAGAGCATGCAGCAGACAGGCTTCCACCATGCAAAGCACATTTTGGGTCATACAGTTGCCACGTGCTAATAAAGTGATAAAGGAAGATCCTATTCCATCAACTGAGATATGCTTCAAATAAAATAATTGCCAAAATAAAAGCATTTCCTCCCTTCCTGCACCTTCTTCTGTCAATGAGGAAGTCACATAATTGCATAATGATAAATGACTGAGACACACTGTTCCCAGGCATTCATAAATGCTAAGTGCTGTACTGAACGTATAATACTGTAATGTGCTGCTATATTCAGTCAATGGAACAAAACAGCAGGGCTATGTTAATTCAGTCCAGCTGTAGTGAATATCTACCTGACACATTCATTCTTCATTTAAAATAAAAACCAATTATTTCTGTTAAACTCCATGACTGCTTAGCAGTGCAACTTCTCAAGTGACAAAGCTTCAGATTAGGTAGATAACAATGATAAGAAAAAGAGCAACCAGAAATTTCAAAATGTCAGCAGGTTTAAGTTGCATTGGCATTCAAAATTTCAGTTTGCCTGCAAATATCTGCCAAATATGAAGCAAAATCTATAAAGAAATTTCCAGTTCTTCTGGGCTAATAATGGGTAGAAATACTGTGAGGAAGGGCCCTCTCCTAGCTTTCTCTACTTCACAAGTGCAATTCCATTCATTCTTGCTCTTCTTATAATGAGGAATCCCAAAGGAAAAAAAAAGGATAAAAACTAGGAGGAGCAGAGTTAATTAATTTCCTTTAAAAATGTTTTCTGATTCAGATAAAATAAAATTGTAGAAACAACAGGAGCAAAGGAAAGTTAAACTGAAAAAAGATTCGACTTTATGTGTTCACTGCTTTTATCTGTAGTTTTTATTTCTATTTGTATTGCTATTCATCTTTTAAGGACAAAATTACTGAAGTAGGTTCCATATGGCTTGTGTTACACAGGTATATATACTTACAATGGTGTATTTCTGATCTTAAATTCTATTAATCTATCATAATGCTAAATTATGCATTATTTCTCAAGTACAGCTATATTCTGCTTTATCACTCATCTCCTTGACTGCTACTGTAACTTCCACTCTTCTTGAGTACTCTTCTCACTTCATCCCTTTTCCTTTCAGGTTTCTCATGTACATTTTCTTTCCCTTATTCACCAAATCTGTATTCAGAAACCGTTCTAAAAGGCTAGAAGAGATTTCTTCTATCCACATTTTGGTCTGCTTATCTCACATGTCCTTTCCTCCCTCATGTTGGGCCTGTTTTGATCAGAACACAGAGGGCCTATTCCTTTTGTTATTCTTTTGCACAGGGACTATCATGGCTGGTTCCAGTTTTCACTATTACATGGTACTGCAATAAACATAGCAAATGACAACACTGGAAGGAAGTTGAGTTTTCTTTTCATAAAAAGGAGTTAGACACTAGGACGCCCGGCACAACTGAATGCTAATCCCCTCACTATGCATGCTGGATGGTTATGGGTAAGTGGTGCATGAGCAGTCAAGCCTAGGTAAGTTTAGAAAGAAGACAGAATACTTTGCTGAAGGGCTGCTGAAAGGATTTCAAAAAAGTTAGAGCTATCACAGCTCCTGGCAAGCACTTCACACACAGAGTTTTGTCCAAAATGTCCCCTGATATTCAGTAGGGAGGAATATAAAGCCAAAGAGCTGAATGTATCAGGTCAGGAGGATGAGGTTCAAAATACAACAGAACTATGTATCTCTGCATCAAGAATTTATGCATTTGAATGCCAGACAGCAATCCTGATGCTGGCCTGTCAGGCTGTCATTAGTGATGCTACAGCTCACAGTGGTACCTGACAGCTACTGCAGATTCTGAGAATCTGAAATGCACCTCAGTATTTTTGGCTGCCCTGATTTGTTATTGGAAGAGTTCTGGTGATGTTCAACATATTCAAGTGAAAATCAGCAAACAGGAAAAACTGCAAAGCATAGGGATGCTTAACCAGGGCATTGAAATCTTTAAATATGCATGTTTATTTATGATCTTTGTGATTTTAGATTAGATTGCACACAGAATTAACACCCTTTACTGAATATGCCATGTCATCTCACACAAACATCTTATCTGAAGTAAACAGCAACTGGTGGAGTATGAGGTCTCTCATCAGAGTTAATAGAGCATGACCATGAACAGGATTTGAAATGGGATTCTCAAATAAATGTGACTTCTTGAATAAAAGTAAGAAAGAGTTTTAAAAACTTGTAACTTTGTGGCATGCTTTGCTGTTTGATAGTTTCTATTTTGGAGTTATATTTTTGCAAGCTGGATCCATGACATTATTTTAATCTTGCTGATATTACTCCCTCTATTCATCCACTTAAATTTACTACATATAAAAGCAGAAAGCACATTACCTCCAAGAGCTTTGGGAGGTTACATAATCTGAATCAATTTAATTACCATAAATAAATGTCAAATGGCTGAAATATATTTTCTCTGATTAAACTGTCAAGGACAAGAACATGCAGGAAGAGAGAGTCTTTGTTTTATTCCTGTTACAGTAAAAAAAAAAAGGAGGGGGTGGGGGTGGGTGGGAGGGGAAGAGTAAAAGAAAAATGAATATCTTATGAGTGATCTTTGCATAACATAAAAGAGAGGCAGTAAATCCCAGAGATGAAAGGATGACCTAGTTGTCCAGTTTATTAGTAACTAAATAATACTGTTTGTTGGGAAAAGCAAAACAAAACAAAAAACCCAAATGGCAGGTCAACTGAGTGCTCCTAACTTGAAACACACTGTGCTACCTTCAAACCTTTGTCTAAAGTTTTTCTGCCCTCAGCTTATGAAAAAAAAAAACACCACACATATGTATTCATTTTCCTGATTATCCCAAATAAAATCAGAAAACACTAATGTTTAACAGTATGTGTGCTCAGAGAATTCATTCAAGACCTAGAAACATTGGTTTCTCACCTTTGACTGTAAGGGATTTTGAGGGGACAGGCTCAGCTGTCAATGGCTGTGTTTCCTGCTGAGGTCTGAACCACAAGACAATCCTTCCTCTGGATTCATATCCCGAAGTATAGTAATAAACAACATTAAAAAAAATATTTAAAAACACTCACTTTTAAGGTACCTAATAAATAATAATTAATAAAAATGGTAGATGAATGTGATGAAGTTGTAATGTTCATTTTGAAATTCAGTATAGAAGTTCAGAGCCATGATTTCTAGTAGCAACACAGCACTTGTGAATGAAACATTTTTATACTGTACATGTGTATTTTCCCAAACATTATTCATTCTTGTAGGTTTAGCTCTAGAAAATACAAGTATTATGAGTACTGTTGTAATGAGTAATGTCAGAAGTAAATGGATTGGAAATAACAGTTTAGGGTTACCTAAAGGAGATGCAGCCCTTCAAACTGGAACTATCTCCAATTTACCTGTAGTCTTAATCTAAATCACATAAGGAAAAGTATATTTACATTAAACCAACAAATACAGTTAATTGGGATTACTGCCCAACTATTGCCACTGAGCTGAACCTTAAATTATGTTGCTTTGAAAAAAATGAAACAGAACAAAAAGACCATCAGCTTTGAACCAATTTAACACTACCTGCTACTACGTTAGAAGCAGGAAAAGGCTCAAATTGTGCAGGTTTGGAAAACCAGTGACCAAACTTGCTAACAACCTGTTGGACTTTACTCCAGAAAGAATTTAAGAAACCAGCAAGAAGTTCGTTCAGTACAGGCAGCACAGGATGGTATAATGACACAAAAGATGAATGACAGGATTGGTAGCTCTCACCTGCAATCCTGGTGCCAGGGCAGCCTACTGAAGACAGTAATTAATTTGTCAAAAAAGAAATCCCCCAGTGGCTGCTTTTACAGGTGCATTGTCTGTGATCAGGCATTGTCAGGCATGCTTTCTGTCCCAGCAACACAGCTCCCTGATCATAACAAATTTGAATTGTTTATAGCTAATGAGTGAAGTGCCTTTGTCTAGATTTCAAAAGGCTAGATTTAACTGTACAGAATTCTTGCATAAACTTTGCTTTGGGATGAGTTTATAGAATGCTAACACAACTGCAGGTGTATTTGCTTTAGTTATTAGACTAACATACGCATTGAATTACCTGTCAGTTAATATAGTGATATGGCTGTATTGATTTTGCCAATGCATCTTCTAGTTAATTTCTGTTTGGGTTTGCAATCTTTATTTTGCTTCCCATTTTACTCTTCAGCTTGTGCTTGGTCCCTGCTGTTCATTTGCATCTCTACTAGAAAGTGTGTATAACATAAGGCACAACAAGTTTTTAACTGTGCCATGAGAAGCTGGCTCCATGGAAAGTGGTCAATCTCTCTGTACTGTAACCCAGTACAACTTCAGCAGCACCCCACACACCCCACACGCCCCACAGCAAACAGTAGTGTAAAACAAAACTAAAGCCTGTGTTAGGTCTTTCCTACAATATAGTAGGAATATATATATATATATATAAAAGAGACAGGAAAGAAAGCTTCCAGACATACTGCAGGTAGCTGCACTGCCTAAAATCAGTGTAACAATATACAAGAGTTACTACACAAACACACAAATCTGTTCAGAGGAAACTGTTTTTAGGTTTTTCTCGGTATCTCTTGGTTGATTTCATTGACTCAGTCCTGAACAACCTTTGTGAGCATATTCCTTTGATCATAACCACCCAACCACCCACAATACCCCCTGTGCTGCTCAGCGGAGTATACAGGGGTTGAGAAGTCAATAGTGAAAGAGTGAAGCTGAGCATGGGAAAGTGGGGAGGAAAGGTGTTTTAACTTTTGTCTTTGTTCTTCAATAAAATAATTTATTTTAATTGGCAATAAATTAAATTAATTTTCCCCAGGTCTAGTCTGTTTTGACCACAAAGGTAAGCAATCTCTCTGTCTATATTTCAACACATGAGCTTCCTCATCCTTTTTTTTCCTCTTCTTCCACCAGTAAGGAGCTGGGTGGGAATTTGGCTGATAGCCAAAGCTCACCCACCACAACAATTAATAGCCTGATTAACTGCGGCATTGAATTTGAACTTGGAAGTCCTGTTGGACTTCATTGGCACTCTGAGAAGAAATGCAGATCTCTCTGTTGCACTCTGAAGTTTGTCTAGCCATACATTCAATTTTTGGGACATTCTATTTGTCTACTGTCCCAGTAACTAGGAAGCTAACAATACAAGAAAAAAAAAAAAAAAAAAAAAAAAAAAAAAAAGTGGGAAACCTAAAAGCAATCCCCAAGGCACAGATTTTCCTGCCATTGTAGTCTATCTTGAAAAGACAGTAGTCTATAAATTCTTACAGATTACAGTTCACCTTTTCAAAATTATTACAGAATGGAAAATATTATTAGAAAGACTGCTGTGCCTATTTTACAAGTAAGAAACAAAATGTTGAATTTGCAATAGCACTAGAGTATTTCTAGAATGTTGTCAATGGAATAACTGGGAACTAAACCTTTTCCAAAGACCTGATCAAAGCAATAAAAAGTTAGCCATCATTTCCCTTAACTAACTGATTAATACTACAGCTGTTCTTATTGTCATGGGCCATTGATAATGCCAGATTTTGCTAACAAATTTCCATCAGGGAAAAACTCACAATCCTGGCAAAAATGATTTTTTTTTTTTTAATTTTTATTTTATTTTATTGGACTAAAAACGTAGATTCACAACATTTATTAACTCCAAGGTCTGTGTTGGACTTTACATGACACTTGTAAGTGCTAAGAACAGTTCTGTCTCATGAAGATTAGTTTAAATATCTGCAGGGCAAAATATTATATGCTCCCTATAGGTGGAATTTATGACAAGTAAAAAATAAGTAGTAAGAATAAATGTGCATAAATTCATTTGCTATTGTCAAAAAATTAATACACAAGTTTGCTGATATCTCTGAAAATGGTGCAACCCATTTAGTTTCTGAAAAATAATTTAATAATGCCATAAATATCTGTATAAGCCATACATCAGAGACCTGAGGAATAAATGCAAGAAGGTTAAAAAAACAAACAACAAAACAATAAAAACTGATTACAAGCTATATTGTTCTTGAAAAGATTAAAGTTTGAGGGAGAAGGGAAAAGAGAAGGGAATTTGAAAAGAGAAAGGGAAAACATGACTCCAGGATGATTTTTCCAGGCAAGCATTCTGCTTAAAAAGTCAGTACACTACCAATTATACTTTAAAGATTTGGCAATGCAATTTAACCAAGACAGTAAGAGAATCATTTGCAATTTGAACAACTTGGGCTTAAACAGTTCTAAACTCCTTTCTGCTTCTCATAAACATCCAAGAAAAATTAAAAAAAAAAAATGACATAAAAGTCTGGAGGACTTATAATGTATTTTCATTGCATATTACTATGATGGAATATATTGGAATGGCTATAGAGACAAATGCAGATGATGCAGAAGTCATTTTATACTCGGCAATGCCGAAAAAACAGATGTGATTATTAGTGCCAATTAGACTACATTGGTTTAAAATAAGTGAGTGTTGCCCTTGTTAATGACATCACTTCTTCAGCTGAAAAAAAACCTACAGATCGTAACATCTACATGAATTAAGATTGAATGTACACCAGCACTTTTGAGTATCCTCATTTTAAATCTTACCAGAAAACCTGATCTTTTAGCGACAGAGCAACTCTCTTGAGATAGATTTAGCAACAGTCACATTTTCCTGATTCCTGAGTATACTGTCTAAGGGATAAAAGAAAGAGCCAAAGAAACAAACAAAAAAAAAGAAATAAATTTGTTACTTAAATACTTAAAAAAAAAAAAAGTGACAGCTATAGTTTCTGATTAATAATTCATAAAGCCCTGCTTTTGTAATATGATACAGTATATCAAAGTAAGATTGCACAGGATGTATTATCTGTGTTTCAAGCACAAGTTTCTTGCTTAAGTACATATCTGTATCTTTTTCTTTAAATAGATATTTGTATTTTTATATAGTGAATAATATGGATTCTCATATGCCCGAATCTTCTGTTCTGTTTAAATATGAAGAATATTTTAGGAACTCAAGGCAAATTTGTTTTAGAAGTACACATCCATAAGAAAATACAGCTATCAAGGAAGGCATGTACTCAAAGTTCTCATAAACTATACCAGGCTCTGATTTGGATAGGACTCTTCTGACCACTGAGAACTCTGTTCAATGTGAATCCTAGGCTAAAACATCTGACTGCTGAGTGACTTTCTAAATATCTCAGGCATAGAGTCTTCAGGCTGAGGAGTATCTGATAAAGTTTTATGAAGGACAGCATCTTTCCCTCATACCCAGCAAAGCTGTTGCCCTGTGCAGAAAATGTTATGTTTTGATGCAGGAACTGAGAATTCAGCCCAGGATGTGATTCCAGATGACAAAATCATACTCCATGTCATACTCTTATATCATTTTTGCTATAAGAGCTTTTTAAATTATGGGGCAAAACTCAAGCTTAACTGCATTTTTATAATAATTCAAGGAGGGCAATCACAAGCAAAGACAAAGTATCTGTGGACAACGTATGAATATAAACACAGTTATTGGACTTGAGGGAAAAGCCTCAAGCCCGAATAGTTACTATGATTAGCTGAGCCATATGTTTGCAAAATATCTCACTGCTTACTTCACATATTTAATGGGCTATCCTGACAATGTCCTTTGTTAGTTTTGTCCAGGATACAGACATTATGAGAGGGATCATGGAAACATGCACTTTATCAATCTACTACTTGTAGAGAAAGATGTAACCTCAGAGATTACAAGAAAGTCTGCATCTTGTGGGATGAATGGAGGAAATGAAATTTCTGTAAATAATTTTGAGAGAATTTAGGTTGTACCTGCTGTTACATCTTTACACAATCATCATTTATCTGTGGGAAAGCCTCAGTGATAAAATAGGTAAGCCAACTGACACATAAAGACTGAAAACTCTAATTTAATGGTCTTTGACAATGGATAGCTTTGTCAAAAAAACTTATGCAAATGTTTAGAAATTCTCTACCAGATATAAAAAGATATGTCTAACAACCACAGTAAATAAAGTTGCCTCAGCAGCGAAGGTATGTGACTTCGAGAAAAATAATGAGGTTAATATTGAATTCTGAAAATTACTTTATCCTTAATGTAAACAATGTAAGAAAACATACAAAGGATGCATGTCCGTGCTCAGAGCAGACATGCCACCAGCATGTTTGTTAGCAAAGCTCTCCCACCTTAATAAGAACATATTATCAGTATATCAATAGGCTGTTTAGTTAGAAAAAACAATACACCATCAAGACTTCATTGAATGACAGTCCTGACAGGCGTAAGAAATCTAATTAAAGACCTCAAAAGCTACCAGTAGAAAAATGATTAAATTGGCTAAGGGCTTAATCTCAGGATGCAGAAGTAAACCAGCACCTTAATGAAACCAGTAAAAGATAAAAGTTCTTTAGATCCAGTGAATAATCCAAAAATAAATAAATAAATAAATAAATAAATAAAAACCCCAAATTAGAAAAACTTTCAGTACAGGGGAATATAGTTTAGTAGTAAGTTACCAAAAACTTTCTATAAAAAAAAAAACTTTCTGATGCTGCATCTGTAGGATGCTGTTTCCAAAGAGAGTTTACTCAATACTGAAAAGCATGTGCTTTTCAGCTTCTCGGGTGGAGGTAACTGAGTTTAAGTTGCCAAAGCTGACCTTAAGGCAAAAATTTGGTGATAGAGTAGGGGTTTTGTGTCAATGGATTGAAGGCCACAAATTGTCTTGAAACTGTTACTCTGTGGGCTTGTAGATGGTCTCATCTATAGTATGGGTAACCTGTTCTGTGTTGCCATGAGTGCTAACTCAGGAAGGAAAGGAACTGAAGGGAACATGTATATCACCTCTTTCTACAACAAAATCAAGAATAGATCCTAGACATCCAAGAGAAAGTTCAGTTCTGGATCAGAATTTTGTTGTCTTTTTAATGATCCCTGAAACAAAAAGACAGCAGCCTCAGAGTAGATCCAACTCTAAAAATTATTGTTAAAATAATCTAACCCATCATTTTAACTTCTCACCATCAAGCATCATCAAATAATTGAAATGCTCTCCAGCAGTTTTCACCCTTGAATGGTGACACACTAACAGATAATTGTGATGGCCTGTGCATGAACTCAAGAGAAAAAAATCATAATTAATGCATAGCTAAAGGGATCTAATTAGTTGATGTAGGAGAATATCAGTAGTACTTTCCATGACCTTTTGGATTTACTATTCTGCAATGCATGGTAAAAAGTCCTGACAAAAATATCTTCAACCACATTCCTACAAACATGCTCACTGCCTATAATCATTGAGCTCTTGTTCCAGTTGAATGGGCTCTTCAGTAAGCCCATTCACATTAACCCATTAACAAAGGCAAGCATTTTTGGTTATCATGTTATACAAAGTAAGAAAAGCAAATGGTATGCTTCAGCTGTCATGATTTAGAATCTTTCAGTAGCATGTAGAACCATGAATATTAATTAAAATATTTACTTTGGTATGTATCATGTGAGCAGTGGTCTGATTGATGCTGCTTATTCATTTGGGATGAATGATGAAAAACTATGATGCTTATAAACGTCATATTCAAAGTCAGGTACACAGAGCTGCACTTGTACAATATGACCCATCCAAATAACGCAAGACTTTATTTTAATGCTATCAAGTGTTGAAAGATTGAATAAAGACCAAAAACAGTGTAAAAAGCTCCTTCTACTAAAGGTTGTAGCTACTAAAGAGAGACTGCTATCAAGTCCAGTTTTGCTCTTGTAAATGCCAAACAATGAGAGAGAACCAACTGATATTCACACTAATTAAACTCAGCAAATCTAAGACTTTTAGAATGAGGTTGACAGGGTTCATTAGTTGATGAAAAGAGCTGTACTTTATGAGTCAAGAATAAAGGGTAATCATAATCTTCTATGTATAATCACAGCCAAAATCTTTATGAAGATGCTGGTTGCCATCTAGAGCAACGACCCTGATTTTGTAACAATCCCACCCTGTTTCCAGTATTACATTTAATCCAACATAACAAGTTGACAGTATCTTGCGGGTCAAAAGATAAAATCTTATCTCCCTTCTTCAGCAATGGCATAACTGGTATTGGGGTCATCTGCATGAAATTTTTCTAATAAAAGCAGCTAATTTTTTCAGTACCTAAGGCTGTTCTACGCCCTCTGTTCTTTTCTGCAACCATAAGTATTTTAGTTGGAGCCTTCTTTCCTGACAAATGAACTTACACCAATTCTAATACATTGGAGATGCAAACATGACTGATATGGCTTAGAGCAGCCACAGAAGAAGAAAGGGATGAAGGTTTAGAAGGTGGCAAAGCCAACAAAACAGACTGTGTACTCTTGGGCTACATTGCCAAGAATATTACATCAGTTTCACCGATACCCTAATTTAGTTAAAAAAATATGGCAGTCTGCTCCCCAGAGATTACTGGCTTCAGGCACATACATACAGACTTTTTTGAAGAAGGGAACAGTACTTTGTGCCTATCTCTATGTTTCTCTGTAAGGAGAACATTGCAGTTCTTTCCTAAATACTTGCAGTGGAACCCCCTCCCTAAAATAATAATAATAAAAAAATAATAAAATAGGTGAGCAAGAATTTCATGGAATAACAGTCCAAGAACACCTTATAATGTGCATCAAAAATGTGCAGCTGCAGCTTTTTTTTATTTATTTTTTATTTCCCCCATATTTCCTCCCCATTATTTTTTTTTCCCCCATAAAGGAACCAATATGTGAAATCTGAGCTTCCTTG
The DNA here is from genome assembly GCF_963932015.1 of Anas acuta. Taxonomy (NCBI): domain Eukaryota; kingdom Metazoa; phylum Chordata; class Aves; order Anseriformes; family Anatidae; genus Anas; species Anas acuta. The sequence continues at coordinate 47,732,403 of NC_088981.1, read as the reverse complement.
TTCTTCTTAGGAGGCGTGGCAGTTCGCAGACAGTGGTGGTCACAGTAAATCTAGTATTGCATCCTGCTATGCAGGACCTTCTTTCTCCTCACCTCAAAGGCCTTCTCCTGCCTATTTTCCACCAAACTGAATTGTGTCAAATTAAACCTGCATGGATCTAAAAGCCCTGCACTAACAGACAGGAAAAATTTAGAAGCTGAGTGATAGGGGTGGTTCAAGACCATGTGTTATCCAGAAAATGACTCCAGGGAAATAGTCAAATAGGAAGCCAATCTATTTAAAAGATCCAGGAATGACTAATAGGTATCATGTACCACTACAGAAATTACTGCAGTTCCTACTGGTAATTCAAGTAGGTTTTCCAGAAAAAAATAATCTGAAGGCTTTGAGGACAGTGACAATACAGTAGATAACTCCCTTTTGTAATTGCTCCACTGAGAGGTGGTGCAATGGTGCATGTGGAACCACAGTGTGACAGGAAAAGACTTTCATCAGGATTAAAACCCAAAGGACAATCTGAATAAATTGAGGTCCTGGTAAACAGTAAAAAAGGCACATTTAGAAATTTGTGGTTCTGTCAAAGATGGGCCACATTAATGGCTGTGCTGAAGTCTGTGAGGAATACAGATGGGTCTTCAAAGAAGCTGTAACAGTAACAACGGGCTTCAACAGTAATGAAAAGTGGATGTCACTCTACTTTAGACAGGCACAGAAGGACTATTTCCACCCAGCAGAACAAAAGGAAACAGAGAGGAAACAGCATGCCTCATTCCTCTTGGAACTACAGGAGAACATGTAGAGGCAAGGGGTTTAGAGCAAGACCCTAATAACATTGCCCGACAGCACTTGCACACACATTATCTGCAGTGTGAATATGCATACAGATAGACACTCAGAGAAACTCGACTGCATGCTCCTTCTCTGCCTTAAAGGAACTTTCCTTACAGTGTTTCTAATGCCACTGAGTGAATACTTGAAGCAGCACACTTAGATTCATCATCTGAAAAGCACCACACTTGATGTTTTCCTTCACTGTCTGAGAGTATTTTGAAAGTAGATTTGGCTTGCCAAAACAAAAAAAATGATGATGGGATGGAACAAAGAAATTATGGGAATTGTTAAGTTTAATATCCAAACCCCAAGACTGCACTGACTTTTGACAGATAGCCCACAAAGCATAGCAAAAAATCTGATGGGGCATGCAGTACAGAGTCAGAGCACCATAGCCTAATGCAAATAACAATTGTTTCTTTTTCTTAAAAACAAACAAACAAACAAAAAAACAGCATTATCTGGATGAAACTATGCAAATTATAAGACAACTAACTATGCACTCCTTGCTCAAAAAATGTACATCATGTAATATGGATTCACACAAAATTTGCAACATTATTCAAGCACCATCTTAGAAAGACCAAGGAATAAACAAGATTATAACTTTGAAATGAGAATTTAAGAACACATTTCAAAGCAGAATGGAGAGCTCATGACTACTAATTATTTTGTTACTTTGCTAATAAAAAAGGGGGGAGGGATTTAACACATTTTAATAGCTTCAGCAGTTCATGGGTCCATTCCTTTCTTTTACCTATCATTTATAGTTTAAAATCTGTTCTAAGCATTAAGGCCTACAGAGTTTTTCTTTTCCTTCCTTCCTTCCTTCCTAGTGAGAATACTGCAGATACAGCAATAAAACTAAGTAATGAATAAAAGTATTCTCTGAAAAATACAAAAAAGTTCTGAAGTATGGCCATGTCAAATATTGCAAATAAGCTATGTTTACAAACAGAGTGAAAATAAAAATGACTAACAGTCATGAAAGAGTTAATATCAAATAACTAACAGCTGCTGTCATTTTCTGTTTGTTATTGCAAACATCATTTTATCAATTAGTCCTGAAAACTTTTACCAATCATCTGTTAGTGTTGAATTAAATCAATTAATATTTGGAAAGAAAAGGAAGTGAACTGAGATACCAACAAGAGCCAAGACAAAACAAATAAATTCCCCTCCTTCCCTAAGAACCGATCACTTCTGCTTATAATGTCAAATATGGGTGTAGGGGGAGTAGGATGATAAAACAACTGCCAACAGTAAATAGTTTTTTCTCTAGGTCAGTGTAAATACTGATGGATTTTAAGTGTTGGGAATGTTGATGGGGGCACCTTTTTATTGTTTTCAGGAACAGATATCCACTTCTAGACAGGGACTTGCATAATGCTTTTAATCTTTTCACCACAGCACACAAGTCTGTTTTGTTTATTTACTTGAATGTTAAGCACAATTTATCATGGAAATGTCTCTTGCAAATTCTGTGTGTTTTGAGCCTATTTTCTCTCTTGTGTTTTTAGCCTTTTGATACCTTTCCTTTTTTAGGGCAGACTTAGCATGCAAAAACATAATTTAATTGGGCAATAAAAATCCTGATATTTTCATGCTTCTAAGAGATATAATATGCTCTGTAGCTCACTGAAATAAAACCAATTCAATATATATTTTTTTTCTTTTTCTCCCTCATTGTTTACTTAAGCTTTTATTACCAGTGTGGTGCTCATGATGGGTGAAGAAATGACAGCATGGAAGCCTTCAGTCCTTTGCATATGCACCAGCTAGGAATAGTTCAAGTGGAAACAATACACAGATATTCCACTGGTGCAGATGCACTTCACATCTGACCTAACAGTGCTATCTCTTCTAAAGCAAAATGGCTAGTCAGGTTTTATGTTTACTCAATTTTTTACCCTCATGTGAACTTCCTATGCCAGGTGGACCGTGCCAAACTGTGCATGATGGTTCTATAATGCTCCTGCCAACATACCAACAGCCAATCTTCAAACAACTCAGTACAATTTGAATAAGAGTTTCCAAACCTGCATAGTCTGGTTTGGAATCAACATTTCAAAGTACTGGGAATTTCCGATATCTCTTCAGGGAAAATATCTTCATACTCATGAAGAGATACTAAAAGTCTACACAAATGAATACTGGTCTGACACTTGAATGTGCATTTGTAAAGATATAACTTGTATTACAAGCTTTGATTAAGATGTTACATTAGTTACAAAGCATAATCCTTTATATTTAATTTCAAATCTTTGCCATGGGCACTTTTAGCATAGCATGTAGTGCAACATTATGTCCTAAAGCAAAAATCAAAGCTACCATGCAACAATTAACTCTTCAGCAAAATCATCCATAATAGTTAAGATAGGAAGTTCCTGCTTTCCTGGAAGTGGCTAACCATCTGCCTCCAAAGGGTGCTAAATAAACTTCTTATTTTGATTTAACTGTCTTTATCTCAACCTATGAGTTTTCTTGCTTTTATTTTTCCTATGTTCTGCCCTGTCCTCCTAGGGTGTGGGGAATAAGTAAACAGCTGGGTGAGTACCTAGCCGCTTACTAGGGTCAATCCACCAGAGTGTTATTTTTAGCCATGAAGTATAGAACAAGCAATGTTTTGCCATTGCTAAATAGGGAAGCAAGAAAAGCTAAGGTTTTCTATTACTACTTACAGTAATACTCTCATATACCATATTTTAAAGTTGACTTGGAAATCAGTTTGTCTGCACTTCCATACATATTTTCTTTCTTTCAAAACTCTGAACAGTTATGTTAATGTGTCACACATGAAGATGGATGGAGCATGAACATAAACTGAGGTAGAATACTTCAAGATAATGAATGTAATATTCAATCATATGATAAAGAGCAGTATGTCATAGTTTCGATTCACTTATATGTAGGTTGTTATGACATTAGATTTCACATCGACAGAAAGGGATATATTTAAGATGTTGAACATTAAGGCTTGTCATTGATAATCAAAAACTTTTCTGACGTGAGTATATGCACGAAGCTGAAAGTTTTCTGGATCTGTGCTGAGTCTCTGTAAGGAACAGAAGTAGTTAGTAGTTAAAGGAACAAAATGGACAAAAGTTACCCATTGCTGTATAATGAAATATCACTTCCCCTGCTGAGTTCCATAAGAGAAGAGAATAATGAGGCCCCATGCAATTACAGCAAGATGTGGAAGATGGGGCAAAAGATCTCACAGTCAAGACACTGCAGGACATATTCCTCACCCTAGCTCTTGCTGAATAACCTTTCATTTTAACCTCGTTGGATTTCAAACTCCCTAATTGCAAATTGGTCATATCAGCATTTAAAAAGCACTTTACAACCTACAGACAAAAAGCATTGCCCAAGGCCCACACACACACTAGTAGTATCAAACCTACTTCGTCAGCTACTTTAGCCATAAAAACAAAAGCTGCATAGTTGCTTTCTTTGCTAAACAGACTGGTCATTGCTAACAATTGTTTATGGTGTTACTGTTATTGGGATTACTACTACAACCATCAGGATAACATTTAGATACAGAGTAAGTGCCCTATACTTCTTAAACACAGAATAAAAAGACAGTCCACATCTATGGGGCTTGAAATGTGATTTAAAAACAAAACAAAACAAAGAAAAAACACAACAGAACACACACACACGAAGGAAAACACAGCCATGATAAAACAAACAAACAAACAAACAACAGCAACAACAACAACAAAAAAAAAAAACACACAAGAAAAGAGCAAGACAAATTGGCTACTATAATAGCCAGTAATCTGATCTCATTTGTAGAATTCTTATAGACTAGCTAAACAGTGCAACAGAGTATATTCATTTCAAGGACCTGCTCCAGTGCCATCTTTTTTTTTTTTTCTTTTTTCGGTAGTGGTTTTTACAGCTGCTTCCTTCTCCTTTGCATTTTCATCTGCTCAGAAAACTAAATTATCCACTTGCCTATTGCAACTTGTTATAGATTCACTACCTCAAAGATCGTTGAAATGAAAAGCAACATTAATATTAATATTTGGTATATTAATATTAAGTATGCTGATTTTTTTTGCCTGTAAAGGACCACATATTGACGAGAGGATGAGATGTATATCAGTCAAGAAATCTGCTGTTTTTATTTGTTAAACAAAGGTGTTGATGAAAGAGCTGCATGAAGACTAACTACAACAAAGAATTAAGCGATACCTACCAAAAAAACAACAGACTGAATAAATATGACTAGCACCTTTGGACCTTACCAACCAGCAAGTTAACCCAGGGGATAAAATTTGGCCACTAACATACAAAAAAAAAAAAAAAGGACTACACAAGAACAAACACATCAACAGGAATAACCTACCTTCTAAGTCCCCCCCAGGAGACCCCACTGCACAATTTTGTGGCTCTTTTCTCTCCATGGGGTTTTTGAGACTTAACACCTGTGCTGGGTGTGAGCCAAATGTCTATATGATGGCTCTTACTCTATTTGAAATCCTCTGCAGGTATCTATTATGTACCTTAATCACAAAATGTAAAGGAAATCCTTCATAAGTACTTGATGTACGCTGGCCTCCTCACATGCCAGCAGTGATATTTTTGCTGCACTCTGGTTGTTGACTCCTTCTCAGGAAGAACTTGCAGCCCTAACTCTCTCTAGTCAGTAGTGCAACAGAATTGGAACTACATGTGGATGTATATGGAAAAGGAGATGTTTGTCCTGTATCAGTACTAGCATTACACACACTTCTGATTTTCCCTAAACCAATTACCCTAAGTAGACTCTGTCCAGTTCAATATATCATCTTTTGATTCACCACAGTACAACAAATATGAGAAATTATTTAAAACACACTTTTTTATTTTTTAATTCTTTTAAGCTCTTTGTTACTGCACAGTCAATTTAGAAATATGGTTAGCAATACATGTATTTCAACTACCAAAATAAGAAAGGTGCACAGAATAATAAAAAAAATCATTCAGCTCTCCTTAACTCTCTTCTGGAAGAAAACTGCTCACAACTCAAAAGCAGAGAAATAGCCATTTTAAAATAGATTCTGCCTACATCCATCAAGCTTTTCTTCTGTTTGTCAAGACTCTATGGCCTTGAGCTCTAGTTTAATTCAAAATGGTAAGTTAAGTTCATCCTTTATTTAATCTCAATTTAATGAATTACTGCTAAACGGTCTTTCTGGTAATTTATTAACACAAAATAATGGCTTTACAAGAGGTCATTTTGAGCTTTCTGAGCTAGAGAGAACAGACCACAGCACTATAAGGTTTTCTTTCATCTCATATATATCTAGTTCTTCAGGCATTGTTTTTGTTTTTAGGTTTCTACAAGGACAATATTTTTCCAGGAATAAATTCTTGGTGGTTCCAAGAGCAATTTAAAATTCAGGAACAGATATTTAGTATTATTTCAGTTCACTTTGATATTCACATAACCGATTCTTTGTCAGCTGGGACTCTGTAGAAAGGTAATATTGGATGAGAGTCCTAGAATTTCCCCTTCACTCTCTTGGTGTCCTTATTAAACTGCTCAGGTTAAAAGCAGAATTAAACTGGTCTGCTAAATAATTATAGACCTAACTAAAATGTCAACCTGCAGCTTAATGTAATTCAGCCTTGACATACAGTTGGAAACTTGTATTTTAATGCCCAGAAAATGGGGTTTGCTTTTTGTTCATTCTAGTGGGAGTGAACTAGTGGGAGTTCAGACCTGTTCAGGTTAACCATGTGCAGTGCAACATCAGCTAAGCAATTCTTCTATATCAGATTTTCATCTGGATGCAGCTGTGGACTATTTGGAGCAATTACGGTCAAATTGTATTGATATGAAGTTTCTTCCTCAAGGTCATGGCAAATGAGAAATGAATAATGCTGATAACCTATGACATTGGTTTCTTCAGGAGAGAGCTGGGATACATAGTCATAGTCTGTTATTTTGGAGTCGAAGAATATTTGACCATTTTGAAAGAACAATAGTAAATATATGTAAGCATTATACAGTACTCTACTACTAGCACTACAAAATACTGTAGAAAATTGAGAGAATTAATGTTAGAAAAAATAAAGGCTAAAATTCAGGCAGCTTTTTTGTCCCTTTGTTCTGCCATTGCCAGGGGGTGTTTTGATTAAAATACGCAAGTAAGATTTTTTCCCATCCATTTTAATCATAGAATCATAGAATATCCTGAGTTGGAAGGGACCCTTAAGGATCATCAAGTCCAACTCTTGACACCGCACAGGTCTACCCAAAAGTTCAGACCATGTGACTAAGCGCACAGTCCAATCTCTTCTTAAATTCAGTCAGGCTCGGTGCAGTGACCACTTCCCTGGGGAGCCTGTTCCAGTGTGCAACCACCCTCTCTGTGAAGAACCCCCTCCTGATGTCAAGCCTAAATTTCCCCTGCCTCAGCTTAACCCCGTTCCCGCGGGTCCTGTCACTGGTGTTAATGGAGAAAAGGTCTCCTGCCTCTCGACACCCCCTTACGAGGAAGTTGTAGACTGCGATGAGGTCTCCCCTCAGCCTCCTCTTCTCCAGGCTGAACAGGCCCAGTGCCCTCAGCCGTTCCTCGTACGTCTTCCCCTCCAGGCCTTTCACCATCTTCGTAGCCCTCCTCTGGACACCCTCCAACAGTTTCATGTCCTTTTTACTTATTACTAGATTCTAATACACTACAATTTTACATTAATCCATAACTTCATGTGATTGTCTCTTGTGTTATTTGCAGAAAATCCTGTGTTAAATGTATTTGTGGTAAGAGTCCAGAACTCCTAACAAAAAAGGATTTACCAGTGATTGGCATAAGGTGGGATTCTTATCTGCAGAAAGACAATCTGGAAAAGGCTAGGAGAACTAATGATCCTTTCAGACCTAAAGGACAAAATAACATGTGTTTGCGAGTAGCTTTTAGAAGATGACTGTTCCAGATAACAGCAAATATTGATAACAGCAATATATCAATACCATGGATAAATTTAAGACTCCCATCTCCATTAAAGACTCCAATCTCTCAGCTAATATGGGCTGAGCCTTGTTAGTAAACACTAAATTAACTAACAAAAAGTTTAATAATAATATGCGAGAAATAAGTTAAATATAAAGTTAGGTATAATGTCCCTGATTACAGCTACAACTGTATTAGATCTTTGTTACATTGTGAATATCTGTTAAAGATAAAAAGTTTAAGTAGCCATTATAGCAAGAGTTTAAAGACCTATAGCCCCAATATGAGCTGAAAATTTGAAGCCAGAAGAAATACCTCAACAAGTGTAGGATCTCTCAGAACTCCATCCTTCCCAAATAAAATATTCTATTTAGCCAAATGTCTGATTTGAAATAAGCTTAGAGCAAAATTATTTTCACATCCTTCCACCATGAGTTAGTTGGTCTGCTAGGAAAACAAGGTATAGGGTATAGGCAGAGCTTAGATTTATCAGATCATTCAAATTATGTTCCTTAAAAATACTCTCCTCTGCTATAATAGGAATTGACAAAAAAAAAAAAAAAAAAATCACATCATGATGAATGATGTCCACTATACTCACTGGGAACCTTGCCCAGTTACTGCATATTATATTACATCTTCATATCTCAATAAAAGTAACACACATATATATATAAATCTTTGCTTCAACTAAAATTACTACAAACTCCAACCAATCGACTAACAGTGGTGTAACCAAGTTAGTCTTTTAAAACATAAATTATATTTGCAAATTGAATTGTGTACACATATTCCTAATAATAACATCCAGAGAACTTGGACTTCAGAGGAAATTCTAAGAGCCAATACAGAAGAATTATATAAAGGTTAGACTTTTTATATTTTTATATATTAGTTATGTATTTGCAGAAATCACAGATTCCTTTGTTGTTGTTGTTGTTAGAATTAACATAGAGAATGAAGTAAGCCTGGACCTCTAATGTTACTAAATTTTTGGAATTTGGTAGTAAAATTGGATTGGGTGACCCAGCTGATATGCAATGCATACCTCAAAGGCTAATCATTTTGCCGGAGTTCTCTTGGTATTAAACCTGAGAAGAAAATTTAAAGCTTTACTATCTTCTATCACATTGGCAGAAAGAAGCAGCTTGAGGGCAGTCTGTGTCTTATAGAAGTCAAGTACCTCTGGGAGTGAAGTGTTCCTAATGAATGCTACAATATACAGCAAAGAGACTGTCCCCTGGTGATAATAAAAAGATTAAGTGGCTAAAAAGCAGCAATGAGAAAAAATAAAAGATGAATGGTATGCTTTTTAAAGTGGAAAAGAATACAGAGTACTGTGATGATGGACAAACAAAAAACATCAGAAAGACTTATCCTCAAAATTGAGATATAAGGAATGGCATTCTGGCAGCTAGTAATGTAATAGCTCATAACAGCTTTTCTGATGCACAAAAATATTTTACTTGGATGTCCATGAAGTAAAGCCTTACCTTTCCAAGTGTCATATAATTTCTTCTAATTGCCTTAGAATTCATAGAATGGAATATTTCTCTTTTGCACTGTCAGTTTAGTTTCTTTCCTGTTCCCTGCTTCCCTCACTCCACCGTCCTCAACAAAATAACAACAATTTGAAAGGGAGTAAAATGGAAAGCAGTGGCACGTGACTCTTCTCAATAAAGAGGAAGTTTCTTGTGATTGATCTGCAACAAGACAGGAAGCAGAACTGGCTATGAAGAGGTGGAATACCAAAGACAACTGCTTTCCACAGCCACCTCTTTTTGAGTGCTTCATGTCAGGACTAGAAGGAGGCAAGATCAAACTTTCACATATCAACTTGAAAACCATATGCAACAACTAAAACCATATTTATCATTATTTCAGTTTTGTGAATTTCCTTCTAATTCCTGTTCACATTACTTTCTGTGAATGTGCAGCCAACAGCAATCAGGCACACAGACAAATACAGAACAGAATTATAGAATAATTTATGTTGGAAAAGACTCTTAAGATAATCAAGTCCAACCATCAATCTAACACTACCAAGTCTACCACTAAACTGCTTCCTTTAGTGCCATGTCCACAAATCTCTTAAACACCTCAAGGGACGGAGACTCCACCATTTTCCTGGCAGCCCATTCCATTGCCTAACCACCCATTCCATGAAGAAATTCTTCCTGATATCCAATCCAAACCTTCCCAGTCACAACTGTTTTCTCATGTCCAATCACTTGTCACCTGAGAAATGAAACTGATACCCACTTTGCTGCAACCTCCTTTCAGGTACCTGTAAAGAGGGATGAAGTCTCCCCTCGGTTTCTCCAGACTAAACAGCCCTGATTCCCTTAACTGCTCCTCATATGCGCTGTTTTCTACTCCCTTCACAAACTTTATTTCTCATCTCTGAATGTGTTCCAGCAACCTGATAACTCTCTTGTAGTGAAGGGACCAAAACCAAACAGTAATAGAGATGTGGTCTCACCAGTCCTGAGTACAGAGGGACAATACTTCCAGTTCAAATCCAAGTATTACCAGATTCTTTCTGATGTTTACACTTTTTTTTTTTCTGTTGTACATTAGATAAAAGCAATTATTAAAATGCTCCATAAACCTCCGTTATACTTTAAAGATGAACATTTACCATCAAGACTTCCTTAGTAGACATATGTTCAAATCAATATCCTCCAGTGACATTTTTTTATTTGGGACTGTCCCTCTGTCATTTTCATTCAATGAAATCAATTTGCAGTGAGATAAAAAGAACACTTTAGATTTAAGCTTTTGTTTCTGTTTTGGTAGATACCATATTCTGGTGGGAGAACATTTTTCTCTTTCAGAGAAGCCTGTAGGCTAACTGTTATTCATTCTGACTTAGATATGAAGACCAGCAACATCAACAAATGGCTTTGCCTGCTGACAAGCATTTTCTGAATGCAGAGGTGGGGTTATTATGGCTGATGGCAGCTGTGCTTCCACAGTACTGCGAAAGCAGTACAGTGCATGCATAGATCAGATTATGATGTCATGAACTACTACAACAGCCTATGCCACAAGGAAAAAACAGAGAAACCACCCTTTCAAAAAAATATGTATTTTCAGTCCATCCATTTCCTAGAGGAAAAGAGGAAAAAATCAAGGTATTAGATGAAAGTTAGTCTTAACATAGCCTGGTGGTGTGGGTGTGGTGAAAAAATAAAGTCCTTCCTGGCCAAACCCAGTACACCTGTTAAGTACTAAGTAATTAAAAGGACTTTCCCAAATAGTTGAAGGCATTTCACTGAGATGACTTTTGCTGCAATAATTCTATTGGAAACACATCTTTTCAGAAGCAGTGGAAAGATGCTGTGTGACTTTTACCATGTTATTTATTTCATAACCGGGCCCTGAATAAAAGCTATTTAGGAAATAATAATAAAAATAGTAGTATGACAAAATTGTCTATTTAGCAGAGTGGGCGGCAATGCTTACAAAAGTACCTGTGATCTAGTTTCTATAAGGAAACCACCAACAGCTCAGAACTATGTCAGCAGTGCTCTTCAAGCCACCTAGAGCAGAGAAGGATCAATAAACAAACTGTTGAACTCCTTTGTGCTTAGGCTCTATTTCTGCTTTTGGCCTTGGTAATAACCACGTTTCTTGGGTCCTCTGCATGTCAGGTTCTCCCACTTGCAAAACAAAATGTAAAGTCCCTGTTTCCCTTATAAGGAATGCTGGGATTTACGATGCACTCTACAATAATGCAAAATATAATGTAATAAGTTAGCATTATTATCATATTGAAGTTTAAATCCAAACATTTCAAAGATTGAGCAGGTATCAGTGGGTAAATATTGTCTTTCACGTGTTTTTTTATAATAGCTTCTTTGTCATACAGTGAGGAAACTGATTAAGTTTCACTTGTAAAACGTCAGAAACACATAATTTTGTTAAAGACTGAAATAATGAAAGAAAGGAAAATGTCAAATATTGCAACTCAGTATACTGAGGGTATATCATAGATGAAACTGAAGCTGAGACTTCTATAACTGTGTTGTCATTCTGAGGATGTCATATTAATATTGATCTATCTGGTGAGCAAATCAGTCAAAAATATAAATTCTTTTTAAAATACAATTTCTCAGTCATTGATTTCCTTCTAGTTTAGAAAATCAGGTATATTGAATACATGCATCTATACAGAACAAGCAGAATGTTTTAGTATGAGAAAATCTATTGTGCTATCAACCATTACAGCTGGCAGGCAGGTAGCGTTTGCAACTTAGCTTACACGTACATTGTACCTGATATCAGCACAATATAGAAAGGATTTTCTATTACCTCTTCCAATCATTCATAGTGATCACAGCTGTAGGATTAGACCTTAGGTTGATTTTGCAGGTTTAAATCCTTTCCTAAACCTTGTTGTTTCTGAAAGATAACATTTGTCTGTCAACCAATCTGACTTTTATAGATCTGTATGTTAACTTGGTAGAATAAAGTAATGAGATTTTTTTATTATTATTATTATTTTTTTTTTAAGAAGCATAAAAGAAACAACTTATTTCAACACTCATAGTTACATCTCAATTACTGATCAGTTTCCTGGAAAATGGCCTGTAATAAATCTGCTAGCATCTCTTTCTCAGAGGAAAACTGATGGACATGCCTCTCTAGGCCAAGATTTGTAGCAGGACTAGAGTGTGCCCTTGGCTGGAAGACGGAAAGGTCACAAAATTGAACAGCTGCAACCAACTGATACTATTACATTGTCAGATTCATGACCACGAAATCTAAACTTCTCTTTTGTTTAAACAGGTCTGGAATTCTTAAATGAGAATAAACAGGGTAGACAACCGTTGATAACCAGAGGTATCACATACATGTATATCCAGTGAAGCCTTAAGATGTTTAACTCCTATTTAAGCTCCTAAATAAATGTGGACTTGAATGTACTGTTAGAATCTTCAATATTGCTTTGATTCATGCCCAAGCACTCTAAAATACCTTTGAAAATTTCAGCCAACAACAACAAGTCTTTCTTACACTGAGACAGCAAATTTGAGAAAGCTGCAATCACATCTGTTTCTTAACTTGAAATTTACTGTATCAAAACACAGCAAACAGTACCCTTTAGTACACTACACACAGGTAAATTAAAGTACCTATTAAATAGCTTCAGTATCACTGATATTGTTGCTATTGTTACTGGTTAACTGATGATGTTGAGAGCACAGAAATTAGTTACCTTTATGCAATAGTATTCTGGTTTAAAATCTGCCAATCCTTTGTGTTTCAGGAGACCTAAATTATGCACGCAAAAAATTTAGATTTTTCATGTAATATTTGGCATTAGTTTACTTTATTGTTGTAGCTGTCAATTTATAAAACATTGCTGTATTTTTCTGTGAAATGACATGAGTTGATACAATGGAACCTAGGCCATTCTGTGGCACAGTGTCAAGCCTATGCACTAACAAAAGAAATACAGTTTTTAAGGAAAGGATGTTGGCTTCTCTACGTGACTGTGCTCTCCCTGCTCTCCAACTTCTTCCCCCATGGGATTACTTTTTCAGCCTTCAACTAAAATCTTGCTGTTTCACTAAGTATTGCTCATACTGCTAGTCTCTGTGTTCACAATACTGAACCTCATCATGGAGGGCAGGGCAAACCAGGATATTTATGTAAAGCTGCCCAAATTCAAACTTTTGTGTTTGAAAATAATAATAATAATAAATGTATTTCTCTTGGAGTGATTTTCCTAAATCTGTCATTTTATCAAGGCCAAGTAAAGAAGCTGGCAGCTACTTGCACTTTATGGATTGCTAACATTAAGATAGTAACACTAACAAATACAAAAGCCATATGTACTTGTATGCACATCTTTAAATTATGAAACTAATAAATATGTTAAAATAAAGTAGAACTGTAACAGATCTCAGCACATGGTGATGCATATGTATAACTCTTTCAAGGCATGGAATTCACCCATTCCTACCCATTGAACTGTGAGTAAATCAGGTATTTTATATATTTAAGATCACCTCATGGCTTAACATTCAGACTACAGCAACACCTGTAAGCTCCTGATTCCAAAGACCTGCACTCTAATACAACGTCTTCTTCAACAAAGATGTGATGGCTGAAGGAGTAAGCAGACAGTACTTTTCACTACCTTATAACTTGTCTGAATATTTTTTTTTTCTGTAAACAAATTAATCTAATTTAATTGTAGAGGATATGGACCAGCTCTCAATATAAATGAAATGAGATAATGCTGAGTCAAACTGCTGCCTGCAAAGTATTTCACACGTGATCTTCCTCTGTCAATGCAAAGGACTGTGGGAACCTCTTTTTCCAGATCAGAACAGAGGTGTGATGGCGAATGCAGAAAATCTTACAATAATTGTAGTTAATAATAATTACTTGTATATTAGAAACAAAGAAAATTAATTCTAAATTAAAATAGCCAGGATGCAGAAAAACTGCTTAGTTTTCAAATAACAGTAGGCATAATATTTTATTTTCTCTGTCTCAGAAGAGGCTGTTTCCTTCTGCATCATAATTAGCAGAGTAAGTGCAATAAAAGAATATTAAGTTCAAAATTCCAAAGATATGTAAGATAATTATACAAAACATGAAGGGAAAATTGTATCTATCCATCTCTCTATATATTTGCAATATATATCAGTAATAATTTTATGATCAATTGGTTCTAATATTCTTCAGGGAGTTAATCTAGGGTTAGCCTAATTAAACTTAGGAAGGAAGGACAAAACATTCACCTTTAAACCATTCAGCACACTGAAAAAGACCTTAGAAAATGTGATCTATAAGAATTTTCTCCTTGTGTTATTGGATCAATATATTGTACTGTACTGTGATATTTAATAGTGAAAGTCTCTTCAAATCATTGTTATTTTACATGTCCTTTGTATAAGAGCAAAGTTGAAAGTGACCACATTATACTTAATATTAAAATGAAGGGAAGAAAGACTGATCTGTAGACATTAGAAAAGACGTAGGCAAAAAACACTCAAAGATTGTTTTTTTCTAGTTTCTTCCACTGGGAATCTTGTCATTCCACATGTTTTACCTAATATTTTTGACATCATAAAAAATTAAAACAGCCACCATGTTCTCTAGGATAATACATAGTAAAGAGATTACATAAATAATTGCAAATAATTTTGCTGAAAAAAAGTCATTACTTTTACTGAACAAGGTGACTGACACATGAAGAGTACAGAACAAATCTCTTGTGAATAAAAGCCTAATTTTGCAAAAATCCATGGTTAATCCATCAGAGTCCAAGCCAATACAACGAAGGTCCAGTGACACTACTACAAACAGCATCACTGAGGAACGTTAGTAAAGAAATACACTTCATTTTAGCATTTGAAATTTAGGAGTGTATGAAGAAAGAGGCATTAGAACCAACCATTTTGGTTGGATTTGAGGACATTATTGTCCTACAGATAGAATATTTTTTCTTTCAAATACTTTTATAAATATAATTTGTAAATAGATCCTAGCTTATCAGTTTGAAGACTATCTATATTCTCTGACTTAGGTTATTAATTCTCACCATACTGGATAGTTTCTTCTATTTTCCTCTGACACACATGATCTTAAAGAAGACACTTAAGTCTCTACTTTTTTCCATTACTGAAAATAGGTTGCTGTCTGTTGTAAGAATTACAGAGAATTCAAAGCAGTGGAGGTCTTCTGCACATATTATATATTTTTCTGCTTTCAGCGTAACTAAACCATCAGCCCAACATATCAGTCATCATGTCTCTGCTGTAAAACTTGCTCTTTCACTTGAGAATAATATTTAAGTTCAGTAAACTGGTATTTGTCATACCACTATTTTATACTGAAGGAAAGATATTAAATTACTTTTTTTTTTTTTCCTGTGATTCCTAGTGTACTGCTGAGAATAATCTAATATTAAAAAATTGATTAAAAACAAACAAACAAACAAAAAAACAGCCAACCAACCAAACCAAAACAACAACGACAAAAAAAACAACAACACACAGAACAACAAAATAAAAGACAGAAGATGAATTTGATCTTTAAAGAGACTGAAAGGGGAAGAAACTAATAAAGCTAAAAGAAGCACCAGTTAGCAAGCAAGTTTATCTATATGATTTTTCTTTCTAACATTGCTATTTCTAGGCTTAAAATAATGATAATTGCTGCACAATAAAAACAATGTTAAACATAAACATGCTATTCAGAACTCTTCTGCATATATGATTCAAAGTACTTCCACTATGCACAACCTACATTTGGCATCTTGAATTTCATCTGCCTTCATACTGTCCTATCACTTATTTTTATTAGCAGTCAGAAGAGTTCCTTGTGATCTGCTCTGGCCTGAAATTTTTAACTTCACTTGAGACTTTAAATAAAATGAATCAGTATTCAGTGTATTTGAGTTATCCATTCTGCTTACTGATTTTAATTGTGGAGTTGTAGATACTCTGCATTTGTGAAGAGCAGTTCTACAATATCTGGTATCATGCTGGAAAAGCTAATATGGAATAAATTTATGTGAAAACAAGCGTCAAGCTCAGAGCATGCAAAGTAGTTCTTTCCAGTCTACGCAGCCTGGATAAGATTGACTAAAATGGACTATATTATATTTTGCGTAATGCACACAGCAAACTGAGGGAGTGTGGATAGCAAAAAAATGTTATTTGTTTATCTGTTTTTTGCTTGTTTTTGTTTTCGTGTAGACAAGAGAAGACTGAAGAAAAGGAAGGCAAGAGCTTTAAAATATGAATACAGGAGCTGCAGAGAGGCAGGAATATAGTGTTGTTCATGACCATGGCTAATAGAGAAACAATGTGAATGAATCAAACCAAAAGAGATGTAGTTTATCTGTTACGTGAACCTTGTAGATATAAAGGACAGATAAACAGTGGAGAAGAAGCCAAACCTTTATCACTGGAATTTCTTGGAGAACAAACCTGATTACTATCTTTTAGGCATTGCATAGTATTACTGACTTGTCTTTGTGAAAGGGGAAGGAACCTATTACACTTCCAGACTCTACAGACGCCAACTGTGCATGTCAGGCTGCAAATTCTTTAAAGGTTTCATATTCATATTTCTATTCCTTATTTATTTATTTATTTACTTACTTACTGTATTGCCCCTCAACCAGCTGAGAACCGGACACATCATGTTAGAGCTGTACAAACAATAAAGTTGTAGTAACAATTGTCATGTTAATTCTCAAAGGAAGAGGGCAGACAGAGAATGGAGGGGGAGGGCTGTTTATTAATATTCCTTTAGTGAGGTAATGCTAAAAGGGATTACTAAAATGGAAACACAACCAGGCATATTTGGAAAGTCAATATGAAGAAGCAGGTTTTCACAAGTCCCAAATAGAGAAAATTTTATGTTCTACCAAATTATTATTCTCACAATAACAATATATATTGATATGATAGCAATACATGTACATTTTACTTAAGAGACATCAGTTATCAGCTTAGCTGGGCAGACACAAGGCAAATGCTTCTATATGCCCTATTTCCTCATATGCGACAATGTCACAGATATGTCGCTTTATATTTCTAATTTCCAAGCCATAGCTGTACCAGGTGTAGAAAGTTATAATGACCAAAAGATGCTGTCCCTGGCACCTGTTGATTTAGCCAACCAACATATATGTTTGATATAAAGGCCTCCGTGATGTAATTGAAATTGTTAGGGAAGCAAATTATGTGGAAAAATGGCATGCAAAATTCTAAGTGTCTGTAACTTAATTAACAAGATCTGAACCAGAACACATCAATTACTTCAGTTCAATCTTTATGCAATCCACCAAGTAATGCTACAGTGTGAAAAAAAGTAGCATTACTACAAATATAAATAAAAAATAAATATATCATAAGAGATAAAGATATCATTTAAATATATCATTTATCTCTTTAGTCCAGAAGCATTTGCACTGTAACAATTAAAAAAAAAATCACTAAAAGGTGAAACATCAACTTTTGCTACCTTGCAAAAAGTAAATCTCACAACAGGCAGTAGAACTGATATAAAAGATTAACTAATATGGCTAAAAATCCCCATAGCCTCTCTCCTTTCTCTCATCTCTTATTTTTCCCATCTGACCTGAACTGTCTTAAGAGAGAATAAGGAATTAAAATCCACATGCTTGGGATATTATAATTAATAACTGGGAAGCCAATTAATATCTAACTGCTTTGTGTTCTGATGAAATATTGTCCTTGATCTACCTATGCTGGCACTTGAATTTGCAAGTTTCTGGAAGTCAAAGTAGTTTTAAAATACTCGGTACAGTTAAAACTTTGTGTCCTGACCTTGCAACTCAGGCATACATGGAGACATCAGTGAGCCATACTACTTACATGTATACTTACCAAGGAATTATAAGAAAATAATAGTGGAGATGGATTTTAAGAGGATTTTTAGATCACAGTTAGGAAAACAGGCTTGTTCTGTCCATTAAGAAAGAAACAATGGAACTATTACTTTACATTTAATTCTTAAATAAAGTGGTTCTACCAATCATTTTCCTTGCTATGAATTTGGAAAACATTATCTGCATTGCAAAAGAAAACGTGAAAACTTTTGAATGTATTTTGCCATGGGAAGAAAACAAATTGCTGAAGGTACTATACCAGAATATCAGAACAGAACATTTGTTTTCTGAACTTCATTTCTATAATCATGATCACATCTTTATGTCCATTACATTATGCCAAGACCTATCAAATCAGATGAATCACTTTACTGCTTTTGTTCTGTCATTTTGTTTTTACTCTTAGTCTCAACTTGGGCAAGATAAAAGAGAAAGAATGTTATAGTTTGGGTCTGTATGAGTTCCAATAAACATACAAATGTATTTCTAGATATACAAGCAGAACACTTTTAAAATAGGCCTTAGTACTAAATCTTAAAAGACTGTCATGGTGACAGCAGGCTACGTTTGTACCATTTCCCATTTTCCTTGCAGTTCCCATCATAGCTACAGATTGACAACACAGCATTTTTTTTCTGGTTTTAATCCGTGGCACAAGAATGAACTATCAGGATTTTAATGCTTCATATATTCTACAAGTTAAGTACAGCTCTGTATGGCTTTGACCTTTTCAATATTCTCTAATTTGACTGACTGGCTACTCTAATTTTTCCCCTGTTTACAGTCTCAGAAACCTGTGGGGAAGAAGCAGAAAGCTCAGCCAATCAAAATACTGAACACTGAAAAGATCAAAGTAGTAAAACATACTACAGTCTTTCACAGAATATATTAGGCATTAAAATTTTGATATCACACTATAAAAAGATAACATTTTTCCCTGCAACTCTAGATACTATAAAAATGGAGACATTGTGAAGCAAAGGGTGATATTACTAAACCAAGAAACACAATTTATACTACTTGAAAGTTTTTGGTTTAGACTGTTATGCATTTCCTCAAATAACTCTCCCCTTCCTAGCTTTCAGATCAAATAAAATTCAACTTTAGTTTGATATCTTTAATGCAAACTCATGACTTTACAGTATGCATTTCACAGTTTTGGAAACTGCAGTGATAGATGCTTCCCGATTTTCCTAAATGCATATCACAAACTTTTGTCAATAACAATCAGTATTTCTAATTTGAACCAGGTGGAAATCTTCATTTTCATTTTCTTTGTTCATAGACACTGGGTGAGTCTAGTAACATCAAGGCAATTTTACAAGATTTTTAAGAACTCAGAGACTCATCTTGCACTCCACTACTGAGTA
Organism: Anas acuta; assembly: GCF_963932015.1. NCBI lineage: Eukaryota > Metazoa > Chordata > Aves > Anseriformes > Anatidae > Anas > Anas acuta. The sequence continues at coordinate 47,712,865 of NC_088981.1, read as the reverse complement.
AATAGGAGTAGGAGCAAGTGACAGAGAAAAATGCATGGCTTTGACAATACGGTATTCTAATAGGAAAACAAAACAAAACAGAAACAAAACCATCTTTGGTTTTATCTTACCATGTCAGAGATGTTAATGGTATACAATGAACAAAACAGATTAAAAATCAAATGTAAACAATGCTGTGATGATATAATCTGCATAGATTATGGATTCATTTCCAAGTAATCACTGCAGCTTAATTGGGTTATGGAACTGTAACATATTACCCTGTTATCACAATCCATGTTTCTTTATCTACTTGCTAATGAAAGAGACTTATACAAGATGAAGAGCACTAATATGATTTGATTTGTAATTCTTTCCTTGAAAATTCCAAAAGAACGGACACTCTGATTGTTGATATTCTCATCAAACAGGCTATTCTATGTGCTACCTTTTGAACACAAATGGCTAATGTGTATCTTTAACAAGTTTCCAAAGCAACAGATTGTTAATTAGAAAAGTTTGTCCCTATAATTAGGATTTATCAGAATCTCTGCCTCCTCTTTAGCAGCAGGCCACTTATAACAATGAGGTTCAAATATTACAGTAAAGTTGCTCATCCTGCTTGGAAGCCTGCATTTTGTGGCACGATCAGACAGCAGGCGCTGTCACCAAGGAAACAAAGAGAGAAGCTACTTCAACATCAGCCTTCGCACTGGAATAACAAATATGTCTTATAAGATAATTGGAAGTTAAAACATTTTCAAATAGGATAATAATTTATGTTATAAAATTTATAATTTAATAATTCTAACTGGCAAAAAAGATAAAAGACAAGGGTGTTATCTAATTTCTTGCACTGTGCCAGTGAGCAAGGTTTACAGGCAATGGTGCAGAGCAGCAAGCATGAATCTTCCTCATCTACTAGTCACTCAGTTATATGATCTCATGCTGTGTGCTGTGCTGTTCTGTCTTTCTCCCTTCATACTGCATTATAGTTATCATGTATGATATCCTATTTATTTTTTCTTTTATCTATCTCATGACCTGCTTCTTGTACCAGCTCACTAAAATGTCTCAACAGAACCGCAATATCATCTTCTAAATGTAAGTTCTTTTACAATTCCTGAGGAAAATGCTATTCTAAAACCTGTCTTCTGAATGAATTTAGACAGAAATACCTGTGGCAAGAGGTATATTAAGTCTCCATCTATTACAACTAGTAAGTTAGGCTGGGTCAAGCAGAAATGACTGAAGTGTTGTATATTAACAAAACGAACAAAGAAAATCAAACAAAACCCAACAAAGCAACAAAACAAACAAACAAAGTCATTTTTCCATAAAAAAAGTGGATATAAGATTACAATAAATACACTTAGACTAGAAATTGTTTTTTCACATTCAGAGGAATAAATTTCCATAAAAGGAGCCAAACAGTAGCACTTGAAGAAAAATATCCTATATTGAAATACAAAGGTACATTGTCAATTTTTTTATTGCAGATCATTTTTCTGCATCACTTTTTATAGCCATTCATGAACACACAATTTACTTTTGCTCCTGACTCATAACAAAAATATATATTCTGTATGTCTAGTAAAGTGGAAGGACTGACCCAGAGAGATGTTTCAATGAGTCAAACTGTGTAAAAGCTAGTGATATTGCATGAGACAATCCCTCACCAAAGCAACTGCAGTCATTAAGAGGATCACAGACCAAATGAAACATTATTTCCCATTTCAAAGCACCTCTAATTGTTCAACAGACAGCAGAGGGTATATAGTATCTTGTGTCTCACTTGCTGATCATGAAAGTCTATGCTGACCATTGCCAGTCAGCTTGGCAACATGTCTAAGGACCTTGGGAACAACCTCCAAAACACCACCACCACATTTATGTTCTCCTTCATAAAAATGCTAACAGGAAATTTAGAGTTACTAAATTATAAGTGCTGTACTTCAAGGAACAGCTGAGGAATGAAGCTGCCAAATCTCAAGCATTACTATCTGGCAGACAGCCTAGCAGAAATCAATCAATTTTTAAAGAAAAATCTCCTCTAGACAAAGTAGAGATTTAAGGAGAGACGGCAAATAGAAATGAATTTCAGTTCCAAGTAGAATTGTTACTGCAATCAAAAGATATTCCTGCTTGTCACTATACCATAAAAATAGTTTTTGGAGTCATATGGTAAGGCACTAATTCAGAAAGCATGGGGACTTTGGTAAGAAGGACCCTTTATACACATCCATAACTGAAAGTATCCCTTGCAGTTTGGTGATGGAAACAGTGTGATTTCTTCAACTGATCAATTCTATCGACCGGGATCTAGAGCTGTCTTCACAATCACAAGTTTAAAATCCACTTTTCTTACTTTCCAGCTGAATGCACAAGAGGGTGTTAATAAATATGTTTAGAATTTGGCATGTCAATAACTTTAGATATGGGAGATAAGTCTTTTTAGTCTTTCTCTGGAGTCAATGGTGAGAGATTTGTTCTTCCAGAGGATAGCTCAAAGCAGAAGCCTAATTTTGGGGCTCGGTATCATTTGTTGGAGGACTTTCTATTCTTAATTATATGGAAAGATACATGGGAAGGGCACATGGCTTCACAAAGACAAGACTATCCTTTGCAGGGATCCATGATATTGCTGCGAGAAAACATTTTCACAAATGAAGAATAGAAAAAAAATAAATAAAAAAGTCAAAAGACAAGGAACAAAATTAATTTTGAGGTGTTAAGACAGAATGCATTGGAAAGCCAGTGTCCTACTTTTTGAAAACCTACCTTTTGTCTGGTTTTTGAGAGTCCATGTGTCTTGGTTTTGGCTAGTATAGAATTAACTTTCATCCTAGTAGCTGGTACGGTGCTGTGTTTTGGATTTAGGATAAGAATACTGTTGATATCACACTGATGTTTTAATTGTTGCAGAGCAGTGCTTACACTAAGCCAAGGACTTTTCAGCTTCTTGCTCTGTCCTGGTAGGCTTGGGGTGCAGCAGGAGCTGGGAGGGGACAGACCCAGGACAGCTGACCCAGACTAGCCAAAGGGGTAGTCCATACCATCTGACATCATGCTGAACAATTAATATGGGGTGGCTGGCTGGGGTGTTGGGGACCGCTGCTTGGGGATAGGCTCAGTGGGTGGTGAGCAATTGCATTGTGCATCACTTGTTCTGTACACATTATTAATAGTAGTACTGTTATCATTGTTATTATTATATATCTTTCTTTTCTGTCCCAAAAATTTTTCTTTATCTCAACCCACAAGCTTTTACTTTTTTTTCTCTCTCCCTCATCCCACTTTAGGGGGAGAGAGAGGGGTGTAAGTGAACAGCTGCATGGTGCTTAGCTGCTGGCCGGGTTACATCACGCAAAAAATATGGTATTCTTTTTTTTTTTTTTTTTCTTTTTCCTGCCTTATTCTTAGATCTTATATATACCAGTTCAATAAAGAAAAATATTTGAATGCAGACGATACTAAGACTGAGAAAAAACAAACAAACAAAAAAAAACAACCAACAACTATAATAACTTTCTCTTGCTTCCTCCGCTTTTAGTAAAGTCTTTTACAATATTTTATGATCCATCCCCTTTCCATTTTTGGAACTGAAGTTTTCCTGAGGTTTGCAAATGTTCTGAAACATTTTTCATGTGAGAAAGGCTATTTCCATACTGCTTCTACAAGCTGCAGAATTAATGGGTTTCTCTCTAATGCCTCTTGTAGAGAGATTTTCAATGCTATTTAATAAACTCAAGAGGCCTGGATAAATACCTAGATGTATGTTTGCAACCAACTAAAACAGCTTTTTTAATTTACTGAATGTATATTGACATCAGAGTCATCAGGTACCGTTAAATAACTGTAGTGGCGTAGCTGACCTGTGCCTTGCTGTTGAATATGAGAATTGAAAAGCATTTATAGAGGTAAGTTTAGGCACAGAATGCAGTTTTCTGAGGCTCCTTCTCTAGTGAGTGAATGGAGAAAGAAGGTCTTCCAAATCTGGAGCCCAGCTTCTGGGTTCCAGATCTCCTTGAATTCAGCATAACAGCTCCTCTGGTTTTGCCATCTCTTCAGCAATATTTAAGTGGAAGATCTAAGGTAACTCAAGAAATAAAATAGCAAAATTTTGGAGTAAGAACATCAGAATGATGTGCATATGACTAAAAATAAATTCCAAACTTTTATCTATACTGTCTGCTTTCCACATTATTCCATGGAGGATTCAATGGTATCTAGGTGCTTTTCAGTTATTTCGTAAAGTGGCGTGTCATAATGAGACTGTATTTGAAAACAAGAGCACAATTGAGCACAAAAACGTGAAGAAGTCAAGGACATAATGAGTGGGTGGAATAGGTGAAGGAACTGTCAGCAGCACCAGCTATTTATCTGGCAGCTGAATTCCTTATTGAAATATTTCTAATTGTGCTTTCTAGTTTTTGTTTGTTTGTTTTTCTTTCTCTCTGATTTCATTTATCTCTTTTCTTTTTCTCTGACACACTAGTATTTCCCTGTAAACTTTCCCCTGTCCTATAATACCTTAGGATGATGACTTTCTTTCCCTATGGAGAAGGGGAAGAGAGGAAAAGGTGGAACTCAGAGAAGTGTGCATGAAAAATTCCTGGAAAGAGATTTGTAAATTCATAAAAATGTGAGAGATTCATAACATAGAATTCTATTCTGTTGAGATATGTAGTGGTGACCTGGAAGTGCTGTGATAAACACTTGTCATAGGCTTCTTTCTATGACAGAAGCCTATTAAAGAGAAATCTTAGAGCTAAATTTCTTAACAGGCTTCCACATTCTGCCTGTCCAGATTTCATCTGCCATTTCTAGTGAATTCCCACATATTTCTTATTCTACACTGTTGCATAGAAGAACTGTGGTTTGTACACAGTTAATTTTTTCTCCTGGTAATGAACATACAGCTATTTGATACCAAGCAGTTTAAAATCTCTCTGTGGGAAGTAGGCAAATTCAGCATGAATTTGACCCCAGATCTCCTTCACTCTTTTCCTTTTGTCTAATGCATTAAAAGAACATAGGTTCAAAAAGAACAATTAAATTCCAACTGTTCGGCATTATCGTTGACAGCATTTTTTTTTTTTTTGTCAGAACCCTAGAATACAAACTATGTTTTCTTGATAATGATATTATTTTTAGTTGCTGACAAGGTACACAGAAGACAGATTCTTACACCAATGGTAGTGATTATAATAGCGTCAGTTGAACTAGTTAGGGGTAAGAAGACACGTTATGTAGTTGTCACTGAAATATTGTACAATTCAGTCCAAATTTTCTTGTTAATTATTAGACAATTCCTATATCTAATCATAAATACAATATGTTCAGTAATCTATGAGTAAATCTAAGGGAGTATTTTAAAGTGGATTTATTTATATCTAAATATGACAGTTAACACTCTGTCCTCAACTTAAATACTTAAATCTGCATACACAAAACCCCATTTTAAAATAAGCTATTCGAAAACCTACAAAGAAAGAAACAAAAACCAAACCAAAACAAACAAACAACAACAACAACAAAAAAAAACAACAACAACCAACAAACAAGCTGCTTTTACACATGATAAATAAAAATTTAAAGATGTCTTTAATATATATTTTCTTCATGTTGTTCAAGACCAGCTTATATTTAGAATGGTTGCAGAATTAAGTTCTCTGTAGGTGGTCATGTGTAAGAAAATGTCATAATCGCATTAACTCTATAATTGGATAATATATGGACAATTAAGAAGGAAGACTAAGGAAGAAGCTGTGAAAGCAAGTGACAGGAATAGTGACATGTAGATCAAAAAGGGGAGGGTTAGAACCTGTGGCCTTCAGCTCTTGTTCACATTATACTTGTCATTATTTGCCTTCTGGATTCAGGCAGCAACTTGAAGCTCCAGAGATACAATGTCTATTACTGAATTTCACAGTAAACGATAATTTCAGAGAAGAACAGTGTTAAGGCATAGAATTAATTATTTTAATTGTTTTTACATTTTTTGCCTATGCTGTCTATGCACATATGCATCACACTCCTACCTAAGCTCCTTCTGCCTCATTTTGTTGCCTCTTCATTCTCTTTCCTTCTGTCCTGCAAGACACAGTCTGCCTCTCAGGAGCTAAAAGAAGAAGGAATTAAATCACAGGGACATACAAATACTCTTCTGATCACGTGCCTGGGAAGAACATGCAAATCATTTGTTGTCTACTGACTTCAACCTCGATAAGCAAGGGCCTGACTGCACTGCTATCCTAAGGAAATGGAGTACAACCCTCTGTTGTTTTCTATTTCACAGAATCACAGAATCACAGAATCACAGAATTTCTAGGTTGGAAGAGACCTCAAGATCATCGAGTCCAACCTCTGACCTAACACTAACAGTCCCCACTAAACCATATCCCTAAGCTCTACATCTAAATGTCTTTTAAAGACCTCCAGGGATGGTGACTCCACCACCTCCCTGGGCAGCCTGTTCCAATGTCTAACAACCCTTTCAGTAAAGAAGTTCTTCCTAAGATCCGACCTAAAACTCCCCTGGCACAACTTAAGCCCATTCCCCCTCATCCTGTCACCAGGCACGTGGGAGAACAGACCAACCCCCACCTCGCTACAGCCTCCTTTAAGGTATCTGTAGAGAGCGATAAGGTCGCCCCTGAGCCTCCTCTTCTCCAGGCTGAACAAGCCCAGCTCCTTCAGCCGCTCCTCGTAGGACTTGTTCTCCAGGCCCCTCACCAGCTTCGTCGCCCTTCTCTGGACCCGCTCAAGCACCTCGATGTCCTTCTTGTAGCGAGGGGTCCAAAACTGAACACAGTACTCGAGGAGCGGCCTCACCAGAGCTGAGTACAGGGGGACGATCACCTCCCTAGCCCTGCTGGTCACACTGTTTCTGATACAAGCCAGGATGCCGTTGGCCTTCTTGGCCACCTGAGCACACTGCTGGCTCATATTCAGCCAACTGTCCACCATCACTCCCAGGTCCTTCTCTGCCTGGCAGCTCTCCAACCACTCATCTCCCAGCCTGTAGCTCTGCTTGGGGTTATTGCATCCCATGTGGAGGACCCGGCACTTGGCCTTGTTAAACTTCATGCAGTTGACCTCAGCCCATCGGTGCAGCCTATCCAGATCCTCCTGCAGAGCCTTCCTACCCTCGAGCAGATCGACACACGCACCTAGCTTGGTGTCATCTGCAAACTTACTGAGGGTGCACTCAATGCCCTCGTCCAGATCATCGATGAAGATATTAAAGAGGACCGGCCCCAGCACCGAGCCCTGGGGGGAAGCCACTAGTGACTGGCCTCCAACTGGACTTGACTCCATTCACCACAACTCTTTGGGCCCAGCTATCCAGCCAGTTTCTAACCCAACGAAGTGTGCGCCAGTCCAAGCCAAGAGCAGCCAGTTTCTTGAGGAGAATGCTGTGGGAAACGGTGTCAAAAGCCTTGCTGAAGTCAAGGTAGACCACATCCACAGCCTTTCCCTCATCCACCCAGCACTTCACTTTGTCATAGAAGGAGATCAGGTTCGTCAAGCAGGACCTGCCTTTCATAAACCCATGCTGACTGGGCCTGACCGCCTGCTTGCCCTGCAAGTGCTGCATGATGACTCTCAAGAGGATCTTCTCCATGAGCTTCCCTGGTACTGAGGTCAAACTGACAGGCCTGTAGTTTCCCGGGTCTGCCCTCTGGCCCTTCTTGTAGATGGGCGTCACGTTTGCTAGCCGCCAGTCAGCTGGGACCTCCCCCGATAGCCAGGACTGTTGATAAATGATGGATAGGGGCTTGGCCAGCTCCTCTGCCAGTTCTCTCAGTACCCTTGGGTGGATCCCATCCAGCCCCATTGACTTGCGCACATCCAAGTGCCGTACCAGGTCACCAACCAGTTCTTCATGGATAGTGAGGGCCACATCCTGCTCCCCATCCCCTTCCACCAGCTCAGGGTACTGGGTATCCAGAGAACAATTAGAATTTCATTCTAATGACTACAACTTGTGATTGCTTAGAGACCCAGGAAAGCAACAGAACATAGATCTCCTTTAATTTTCCATTTTCAAATTATAGGAAATGTCGACACACCTTAATAAACAGATCTCTATGAACCTACCAAAACATTATTCCAGTTTCTCAAAGCACTGGTTTAAAACATGGATGGAGCTTTCAGACATGGATGGAGTTTTCAGATAACTTAGATAACTAGCCAACAAGTGGCTGTTCTGTGATGCCTGCCAAAGGAAGTCATGCCCCTCTCTGATCAGAGATAAGTTGGTATTGTAATTAATACAGTGAACATGCCGCAGAATACAGCAGTGAGTATGAAAACGGGAAACAATAACTTAAAATCTCAGATGTCACCAGACTTGAACACAAAGGTGAGTTGCATTGTCTCTGAAGAGCATTGCATCTTGGGAAAACAAACAGAAGTCATAGCTTTATACACATATTTAAGTTTACAATAAACTGGATGTCCTCTTTTACTCACAATGGATGGTAATGCTGCTGTGTTTTGGATTTAGAACAAAAAGTAATGCTGACAAGACCCTGGTGTTTTAGTTGTTGCAGAGTCATGCTCACACAGAGTGCAGGATACTTCTGCTGCTGGTGCTGCCCTGCCAGCGAGAAGCTGGGGGTACACCAGGAGCTGGGAGGGGACATGGTCAGGACAACTGGCCTGGGATGGACAATAAAACTCTTAATAAAACTGTTAGTAAAACTGGGAGGAGTTTGCCAGGGGGGCTGCTGTTGTTCTGGATGGGTATTGGTCAGCTAGTGGTAAGCAATTGCATTGTGCATCACTCATTTTATGTATTCTTGTAGTTACTATAATCATCAGCATCATCATTCCTTCCTTTTCTGTCTTATTAAACTTTCTTCATCTCAACCCACAGGTTTACCTCCGTATGACATTCATATATGATTCTCTGCCCGAGCCACAAGCAAACAGCTGTGTGGTGCTTAGCTGCCTGCCAGGTTGAACCGCTGCACTGGATTACTACAATTTGCAGAACTAACAGAGACAAGCACTAGTAGGTGTATTTTGTATTTAAAGGATGATGGTTTCCTTCTCAGTGGAAAAACTAACAAACAATTGCAAAGGATTTTATATCACCATGTGGTACCCACAGAGAGGAAATCTTAGTAACTCTGGAAACCAGAGAAGCAACAAAAGCTGTGGGGGAAAAATCTTGATGCGCTGGCAAACAAATACAAAAAAATAAAACTGGCCTTAGATCAGGAAAACTAAATAGTAGAAATAGAACATTTTGATTTTAAGGCTTTTATTTTTTTCTTTTATTTATTTTTTTTTGGTAATGAATATTATGAGCACCATCAAAATGCCATGCAAGTTGGTCAGAATATTTCTAGTGATTTTAGTGGAGTTCAGAACAGTTCAATTCCTGTGCCAAACAGATTTATGTGCACAGAGTAAGAGTAAATGTACTGCAAAATCAGTGCACAATTTACACTGCTAAAAAGATGACAGAAAAAGCAATGACCTCTGTGCTAAGTACATAGTAGAAGTAAATAGCCATATATAACTCATGTTATTTGCTGCAGAAACAGAAGGATTGGTAGATATAGGGAGGAGCGATGCTGTGATCATTCATTGTACATACAACACAGTAAATTTTCCATACAACACAGTAACTTTCTCATATAAGATTTTGTATGAGAAACGCTGTGTGCTAAGGATCAACATCCTACTTTTGCTCTCTTTCTTCTGTTGGTTAGGAAATACCTATATGCATCGACTGCTCTGTTGTGTTTGGGGAAATAATCAACGACAAAATTAATGTCTGTTTGATTATTCATCAAATAATTCCATAAATACTACTGAAAAGTAGGACCTACAAGAAATAATCTCATTTTCTAAAAATCCAGAGAAACATGTACTTCTACTGTGGCTGTTGTTGAAACAAGCTGCCTGGGAGGGGAAAGGACTTCTTTAGTCCATTTAGTCTTTAGTGCATCCTGGGGTGCTTAAAGAACTTGAATCTCCCAGTAAACCTGGACAGTCAATCTGCACTTCAGAATTTAGCATAAGGAAATGAATTTAAACATGCACAGTCACTAACTCAGATATCAAAACAGAGAAACATAAAGACCTTTGACATGGTTTGTTAGGTGTCCTTAGCTTCTTCAGTTACAAATAAAATCAATGTATAATCTAGAAACATAAAACATTTAAACTAACTTAAAAGCACTTTCCTAAGACTGTCACTTTGTGATTTGCTAGACATACAATCTTCAGACATGCTAAATGATAGAGGTGGTGGCGTTCAAGTTTGAACAACGTTCAGATTTTAGTGATTTGCAATTAATTCATTTTCTTTGTAATTCAGAAACCTAAATGCATACAATTTATTCTTAATATTTCCATGGGATCTGGTATATTTTCTTGCTAAAAAATACCACACTTGTTGAGTATTAGGCTTACAATATTCTAAATGTGCACGCCAACATTTTAAACAATTTATTTACCTACTGACATAACTTTCTGATACATATATTATGCCACATGCTGCCCGAGTATGTCACTGAATTTATAGTCATACTCTCTCACATATTGCTTACTGAAAACATCACAGCAGCCTGCTAATGGTTTAACAAGACGTGAAATGATAAATATAGGTTTGGAATGCGAACGACTTGAGTCAGTCCCCACTGGCACAGATTCATATGGCACATTTTTTTTACTCCCTGGTGTTTCAATCTCATTTTCATCCACAGATTTGGAATATATTTGGATATTTTTTCCCTGTTCCTTTGTGCACTATTACAAATTTTATAACTCCTTCTCTTATTTTTTTATCAGTTATCTACCATGCATACACATATGGGTGCTGACTAGCAATAAGACAAGAGTCTTGATACTCACTCAGTGACACAGTTAATAGTCAGAAAACCTGCATGTGAGTTTACATTACAGGAGTGGATGTCATCAGCTATGGACTTTCCTTCTAGTGACTTTACTGGTAAACAATAGCATCAGCACAGAACTGCATCCTCTCTTCTTCCCTATAGAAGTAACCCTGACTCTTCCTTGCAGTCAACTGAATCGGATGAAAGCCCAGGGAAATCAATGGACTCTGGATCAGGCCTTTGCCTGCTATGTGCCTAGCTGAGAATTTCCCCAGTTGAAGGAGGCTGCTTTTAGGGTTTGCTTTTTCTTTGTAAAGAAAACATTGTTACATTCGCATTACATAAAAAAAAAAATAATATAGATAGATAGATAGATAGATCACACATTATACAATTTAATCATTTCAAAAAGTAGAAAAAAAAATGTAATGGCAAAGAATTACAGATAGTAAAAAGGAAGATCCACGTGCAAAAGGGTAATGCAATATGTCATTCCTCTCTAGGAGTATTAAAAATGTTTAAAACAGTTTATTTTTACTATTTGAAGCTTCTGACTGTTTTATTTAGTGCTTTGTGGCTTGCTTGGATGACTCTTAAAACTTTAGCACTGCAGTACAAACAGGATCAAGACTAAAGCTAAAGATCTGCAGCTCATTGTCAAGAAAGAATCACCTCAATAAAGATACATTTGGGCTAATATCAGCATTTACAGGTCCACTGTGGGTTAATCAGGTACTAGAAATGCACCTACAGAACAATGGAAAACAAATCACATTCATTCAACAAATTTCCTATGTTGAAAACCTAACAAATACATGTTGTGCTGCACCAGCTACCATCACCTACTGAAAAAGAACACAAAGTGGGAAATACCTCTTTCTGCTTATAATATGCTGCCTTTTTTTTTTTTTTTCTTTTCAAAATTTGCTCCATCTTCCTTCTCATGTAAGTTATTGGTAAAATTTCCAATGATCAGAATAGGACCAAAATTTTGATACATGAAACTTTTCCAGTTCTTGTTGAAAACTACATCTAAATTACTCCAACACAAGGCCTGCTAGCAAAGGAGTTTATGAATCTTTTTAATATCTTAATACAATACATTCAAGCCAATATGCGATTCTAGCAGAGAAAAAGATACTTGAAGAAAGTGACTCATCCAAGACGTAATGCCCCAGGAAGCATGTGGTGATGAATAACAGAAAAAAAAAACAACAACAAAACAAACAAACAAACAAAACAAGCAAACAATAACAACAAAATAATAATGATCAACTATCTTTAGACTTTCAAAAAACTACTCTAATGTGATGTTAAAGCAACAACACAAGTTTTTTTTTTGTTGTTTTCATATATTTTGATTGCTTTGCTTTGCAATGTATTACCCCAACAATTCTATTCAACATCTTGTAGCGCAGCAAAAATATTTCATAATTTGCAATAATTTACAACCGCAGTATTCCAGAAACCACCATCATTTGAAACCTACAAAAAGATAAGACACACTACAATTCTGCTATCTTTTTTTTTTCCTCCTTTTGGCTTTTAATTTAACTAAGCTGTTGACTGAACTTACTGAAAAACTGACAAACAAACGTTCAGCTGTATTTTTGGTCACAGAACCACTTTTCCTAGCAATCCATGCTGCAACTGTACAGGAATATAACAGATTTCATACCCCCCAAACACCCCAGTGTGTCAGTTTTTTACAATTAATAGTGAAAAATGTACTCTTTTTCTGAGCAGAGGGACCATTCATCACATATACAGTAACTGCATTCAGATGTTTAACAAGTGAGTTAGTAGCAATCATACAACATAAAATTCTTCACTAGAAATCAAAGCACTTTGGGAATTAGAACCATTCACTGTTCCCTAAATTTAGAGTAGCACGGGCTCTGAAACAACTGCCTGGCTGAATCGATGTGTTTTCAAAACCAATTAGATAAGTTCATTAAAATAAACTTTTGCACAGAGGCAATTTTAGCTTTTTTTTTTTTTTTTTAAATCTCCTATTTGCCACCCTCCACAGGGAGGCTGATTTCTTAGCAGTTCCTCCAAATTCAATACTTAATGAAGATTCCCACTTTGGTCATAAGCAGACTCCAAGGTCCCTGAAACATATCCATAGCAAAATTGCCTACTATTCTTCTCATTACCAAGGAAACGTAGAAAACTTAAAATAATTGGAAATGAACAGAAGCTCAGTAGAATTCATTTCTGAAGCTTATATTTTTTATTATCTTAAGCTGCTAACAGAGAGTTGGAATCTCAGGTATACACTTCCCATTTTCCAAGGAAAAAGAATGAAATAGTGCAGAAGGGTTGTAAAATCATTCTCTAAGAACCTACTACAACCAGAAAACAACCCCAGTCTCAAGTGCTAAGGAGGACAGACCTTTGAGAGAAATCTGTGAGTTCTAAAATCTCTGAGATGGGTGAAATTTGGTGGTGGAGTATCACAACTTGCAATGCCTCAAATGCTTAATTAAATTTTGGCCTGTGACCCTGTTTACATTTTACTGAGACTTCTCCAATGCTTGGAGAACTTAGTCTAGGGGACCTACAACAAATTTTAAATCCTTTTTAGTGTCTTGTTGGATATGATCCAAATTTTGTGCAGTCTCTCCTCCATGTGCCGTAAAGAATTTTCCTCAAAGAGGCATAGAACATTGGAAATACTTCTATTGCATTCCAACTGGGTTTTATCCCACACTAAATCACCAGGTTGCCCTTGACCACATCTCTGAACTCTGGACTTCTACACATCTGTAGATACCTGCGAGTTTTTCAACTTTCAAACTATGCAAAAATTGTTCACAAGCAGTAAAGACAGAGGACTTTGACTCCTGATCTCTGCCACTGCTGGGACAGGAAAAGACCTTACTTATCGCAATAAGGTGCACTGTATTTTATTTCTGATATAAGTTCCTCTCTTGCTTCCTTTCTCTCTCCACTTCTTCACGTATTACATCACATGTGGGCATGTGGCCAGTGGGCAAAATAAAGGAAGGCCAGTGAGCAAAATAAAGGAAGTGGGCAAAATAAAGGAAGAAATTGCAGGGAGACACTGGAGACATTAAGAACTGAAATACATAAATGGTGAGGCATGAAAGGATCCTGATATCCCCAAATACCGCCTGTCTTAGATGTCATAAAAAGGTCACAGGGTATCTGTAAGGAAAAAAAGCAACACAGTCAAGACGGTTCCACTACCATCATGAGTAAGGAGACAAAAGCCTAGGCCTGAAACCTAGCTTTCCAGGCATCCCAAGATGATTCCTTCTTTTCTCTACAAAGTATTTTCTGCTTAGAAACAGAACTTATTGCTTGGTCTGTTTAGAAACAGTAGTTCATACTGCTTCTGGTTCCTGCTTTTTAAGAACAGTGGTTCTTTTCTCTTCCCTGCTTCACCAGGGAAGGAGAGAAAACAATCCAGGGGGCTGGTGAAAATGGAAACTCTATTTTCACTAAAAATGCAATGGATAAAGAAATGGTCTCTCTGAAAGCAGGGCAATTTCTTCAGTTATCCAATCTGTTGCAACTGTAGAGTAATGTCAAATTAGAAACAACATAGCAACATAGCAAAATAAAATGGTATGAAAAGACACATATTTTTAAATAGACCAATGGACTAAGCCCCCTGTTTAGCTCTGTTTTTCACTGAATCACTGACTGCAGAGTTAAGACTAATGAATCCATAATACTGCAGGGAGGTGATTAAACTTTAGCATGACAAATGTTTATGTGTTCCTCTATTTTCTATAATTAACAGTTGGAAGCATTGGCTTCACTCATTAAGAGAAAACAGACCCCCATTTCTATAAAATGGAAGTTGCAAAATCTAAAACATCATTTATGACGTGAATAAATTGAGAAAGGTGTTTGAAAATAAAGGTAATTACTGCAGGGATTTCTGTCCCTCTGATGGCATCCATCTGCCTGAAAAACAATATCATTTGTGGCACCAGCTACACAGCTGCAAGAGATGAGCTACTTCAAGAAGTGTCCATCCTGATTTAATACTGATTGATGAATCACAGCAAAAAAAAAAAAAAAAAATCTACTCTTTAAATATTTATCATATTGTTTAAATATTAAAGATGAAGTTTTCCTTCTGATTGCTAAATCAGTATTATACAGGTTGGAAATTTGTTTACAGTCTCTTACAATAGGATCACTACCTGTCAGTGTCAGATATCATTTTCCAGCATCTGCCTGGTGACAGCTGTCTTGCTGTGAGATGACAAGTGTAATTAAAACTTTGGTTCCAGATACAGTTTGCATTTTACTTAATGTATGTTCAGGCTGTAGAGTTGAGCAAAACCACTGACTTTTTCTTTAACTCTGGCTTAAATTTTGCAGCCTGAAATCAACAACCATTGTTGGAAGTACTTCTGAATAATTATATTCTACTTCTTCAGTGAACAATGCAGAAAAAAGTGAAGTTGTGCTGGTATAAAACAAGGATGTGAAGAGATTTTATTTTCTGAGTGTGGTCAGCATATTTTACTAATATCAGGAAACTGAAGAAATCCTTCAAAATAGCATTCATTAAAAATTGTAAACATGAAGATGTTTAAAAAAATGATGTTAAGTAACAAGGAGTGACTATTAGTCAAGGCAATGAAAAAAGCAGATCCCATTTTCCCACCAGAGTGCAATAAATTATGCACTTTTAAAAGTATGATAGAAAATCAAAACCAACCTCAGCCAGTGCTCAATAATCAAATGATGAAGAAATTTCATGTCTAGATCCAAGCTCTGTGGATGAATCTACTGCCATAATATGTGAGACCAAAGCTACAGATCTACATGTTTACAAATGATGCAGATCTTTCACTATGTGTCAGAAATATGTAGCTCAGTTAACTCTTTAAGTGAAATTTGGCACTTTGGAGTTATTTTTACCAGGCAGGTTAAGACAGAAACTATGCTGCTGACAAAGGCATAGGTGTAGCAGAGAGGTACCTAAGCTTCTGTGTGAGAAAGGCAGTTCTTAAGCTGTCATTACTGCAGGCAGAAAAAGTAAGATATTTTAATTCCACAGTTCAGCTGAAGTCCTGTGGTGAAGATCTGAAGGGAAGTGGTCTCCTCCCTAAACTTTCTTATTAATATTAATCAAAACCTTCCAGAGAACTTTTCTTAGCAAATGACTTTAGCTAAACACAGAAACACATATTATATTTCTAGGAAAAATGATAGATCCTCCACTTATCTCCCATTCACAAATATGCAGGACCACACTTCCAGTATTACAAGAGAAACAGATACTATTGCCCATACAACATAAATGTTCACATGTATTTTAATATCCACAGTGTCTGCACTCAGGAGTTTGCATGGCTTTTAATGTCAATTCCATGCAGCAATGACAATTCCAAATGTTTGGCGAATTGTATTCCATACCCAGACAAACCATCATTATTGGATTTTAAGTGATATCTGTAATTTAAACACTGAAGAGCTTGGATTATACATATGCATATATATCATAAACATATATTACATTCTCTGAAAAATACTATTTTCTACATAAAATGATTCTCTGGAGAATCTAATGATTCTCCACAAATATTTTTTGTTAATTTTTATTGACTTTTAAAAGTTATTTATGTATTTTTGATTTAGAATATGGTTTAGGACTTACTTCGGTTTCCTTGTTCTGTACATTCTTCACCTAACTGTAATTAAAACAGCCCATAACCATGAGATTATGTTTTTAACTGTGTAGGAATCTCAGTGAGAATCAGGAGCAAGGACTGTTTCTACCACTTTTTCTCAAAATATGAGCAATTTGGGACTGAGTGCCCCAAGCTATCAGAGGAAGATGGGGATAGACATTTTCCAAAGGATACTGGAGCTCAGGAAGGGCTAACGTTGTAAAGATACATTCTGAAATGCAAAAAAAAATGCACTTCATTTTTTCTTAATCCTTTTCTAAGGATCTGCAAATGATGGCTCTTGGAGACTCTGGTATTCCACACTAGGTGAATTGCATGCACATACTACTATCATGAAGTTTTGTTCTATGATGTGGTCATAAAATTTTCAGGCTTTATGGCTGATTTCTAAGCCTACCACTAATTAATTCTGGAAAAGTACTAAAATATATGCCATATGATTTCAGCGTTTATTCTTTGAAATCAACATATTCTGTCAAAATATTTAAACCACAAGGTAAAAACAGACATCTACACGTTCATTGCCCCACTGTTCTACAAATTTATCTGTAGCAAATCAAGAAAAATAGACAAAAAGCCCCACATATTGAGCCAACATTATTTCTCATATTTCTTGTCCATGGAAATGTAGTTCTTAAGAAGTTATTTGTTTTATGACAATGAAGTGGGAATGCAGAGGCATCCAAGGGCTGTTCTGTAGTGCCATGAGAAGGCCAAACAAAACTGATGGAAAGTTTGATATAATTTTTTGAAATATCTTGATTCTTGGCTACTCTGGAATGCACAATGGAATTACTTTAGACAATAATTTGTAACATTATTGAAAAACATGTAGGTTAATTTAGGTAAATAATTAACATTGGTTTACACTCTATGACTATGAATGTTTAAAAATTACAGAGCTTCCCAGACTCTTCACAGAATTTTCTTCCTTATGTTCCTTACCCAGTTCCCATGCAACCTCTACCAGGACTGCCAAGGAGTATTCAGAAAGAAACTTTATTAGCCTTCAATCATAGCATCACTACAGAATCCCTTCCTGGCAGCAATGGGATCCCATTCTAACACTACACCCCTTTTAACTGTTTTAAGGGCCAGAGTAAAGGTGAGGCTTCATCCCACATAAACTGCGTAGCAGCATATTTCATGCCTCACATCTTTGGATTTATTATTCTTGTCTCTAAGACAGTGGTAGATGGCAAAAGAAGATGGTGATATATTCTTTTTCAACTTAAGGAAAGGACTGTGTGACAGCAGGTAAGAACTCAAATTTCAACAAAAAAGAGACTTTTTTTACAAAGATACTAATAACAACCAAAACCAGATATAATGTATGAACTGTATTTTGGAGTTACTGGCAAAGTACAAACAACACTATAGCAAAATCACACTACAGCATTTATATAGATTTGGTTTGGAAAGGTGGCTGCACTTTAAGCAATAACATAAAAAGTGTCTAGACTGGCAAGAGTATTAAAATTAATTGTGGAAGTATAGATCACTCTATCATACACTGTTCAAAGACTGCAAATGCAAGTTAGCATTCCATCTACGTCTAAGGCTAACAAGATAAAATTGCAGAAAAATTAAGTTACTGTCTGACAGCACTGTACATAATAAATAACATATGTCCTCCATTCCATAAGGGAATTAAAAGGGCATACATTTATTGTACATATGCCAATTTTATCTCTGATGTAACTCTATGGAATTAGACAAGGGGTCATTTGGCCAAATAGCACATACAAAGAAAACGGGTCAGATTTTAAGGCCAGCATGCAAGCAGATATCAAAAGTCGATGGGATTACACTATGCCTTCATTTTCCCAACAGTGCTTATAGCTAATAGTGTTTCCAGTGAAATCACACTAACACCATGCTACAACAATAGGTGAAGAATATTTCATCAAACAACTACCATTTGCCTCTGTTAAGTGTTTCATAACACGGCAAGGCAGCAATAAGTTTGCAAATGAAAAGTCCCTTCCCTTCCCTTCCCTTCCCTTCCCTTCCCTTCCCTTCCCTTCCCTTCCCTTCCCTTCCCTTCCCTTCCCTTCCCTTCCCTTCCCTTCCCTTCCCTTCCCTTCCCTTCCCTTCCCTTCCCTTCCCTTCCCTTCCCTTCCCTTCCCTTCCCTTCCCTTCCCTTCCCTTCCCTTCCCTTCCCTTCCCTTCCCTTCCCTTCCCTCGATATAGGATGCCAAACTTGGAGGCATAATCTGTCCTCCTCAGTTGAGGAAAATTTACAATATCAAGAACAAGTTTTAGTTCCATAGAAAACAACAGATAGAATGTGTAATAAGAGTATGCCCATTTGATAAAGGCTATTCAGACATGTCCCGCTGGTGTGGCTGATTTTCCCTGGCAAATCTGCTCAATTCTTTCACTGTTTGTTCTTTGTTGGTTTAATTTGGTTTGGGTTTTGTTTATTTGTTTGCTTTTGTGAAAAGAAATTGAAATGGTATGACTTTCATAAACTAATCATGTAGAAGTCCCTTGGATTGATTGAACAAGGGGAGAATTCTCTTCTGCATAAGAAAGAGAAAACAGCAAGGCAATGGTATTGCTTCAAAGGAAGACAATGAGAAGGAGAAGAATAGTCTCAAGAACTCAAGAATTGGCTGAAGAACTCTTTCAAGTGGAAATAATAGGGATAAGTTTAAATGATCTGTACAAACTTACAGCATAGTGATACAGTTCTGAAACATGGTGAATCTAATGGACAGAGAGCAGCCTCTACAACAAACAAATGCAACCTATTGAGGCAAGAAAACTGAAGAACACATTCCCACTACTCGAAATGTCATTAAACGCATGAATGTTAGTACTCCTATTTATTTGTAATGCTCAGAGAGCCATGCACCTTCCAAAATTAATAAGCAGTGCTCTAAACTACTCCAGCTTCCCCTGATTTAATCACCATTAAACCATTTATGATGGTTCCTCCACAAGGGACTTAATATTCTTTGATATTCTTATGTATAATTACTTCTTATAATCGGTGCATAGCTATTAAGTGATGTACTGCTAAACCTCCAGGTTTCAAATGGATAAATATTAGCCTAATGTGCTCAATCAATGCATAGAAATAGCTTTAAGCACTTTTCCTGCAAGGGAAAATATTTACCATATATCATAGTTAGATTAGCTTGAGGCACTAAGCAGCCAATAGAGGAGGATTGAAAGCCTGGAAATCACTTTTAAAGTCCTTGCATTTCTGTGAAGGACATCTTCAACAGAGAGGGAGAAAAGAAGAACTGAGCTCTTTTACGTTGAGCCTCCTATAAAACCAAGTACTTACGATCAGAACCATGTCAGAATATTTGCTTCATGAGACACAAAATGCTCCTTTCTATAGAGAAAAATCACTAGAGGATACAAAGAGCTTCTCATCTCCTTAGTTTACTGAATTTTTCAATCTAAATGACAGTTAGTGGCTCTGGAGTAGGTTATTAATAAACAAACTTCCTTCACTGAAGTTTACACTGTAGCTGGGGTCATGCTTGACAGGATTCACAATGAATACATTAGGCCTAATCGCACAACTCTTAAAATAACTTTTAATATTAGCAATCAAAGAGTACCTTCAGCGCTTCTCAATCTGAAGATTTAGGCACAGGTAGAAAAATTTCTATATCCTAGAGAAATTCTAATGTAGTATTCAAACTGAGCTGTTTGATTTTCTTCTTCATACCCATCTAATATAGTAAAAATCAAAAAAAAAAAAAAAACAACAAACAAACCTGTGAATTGTATTTTGAATGTCTGAAGTTAGAGTTTTAGGGATTCTTTATGCTCAGAAAAAAAAACAAAAACAAAACTTGCTTCAAGAGTAGTCATACGATTAAGATAATAAGGGCAGACTAGATTTTTCCATTTAAAGTATAGCTAGAATTGCACATAAAAAAGTTAGAAAATAATACAACGCTTTTCTTTCACTATGAAGAGGTAAAGTTTCCCTTATCAAATATATCATATGTAAATAAGCATCTTTAAATCTTTTGTTACTTTTTGACTAATTCTTATTTTCTCAAATATGCCGAATATGAACTGATTGGACATGTAAAGTCTGTTGAATATATAATTTTCCAAACTGCAGACTCCTTATTATCTATTTGATTTGATTACTGTTCTTCCTTTTGTCATTTATTATCAAAGCTGAAGATTTTCTTACATATGGGAACAAAAAATATAGAATTCATGAACCTTTCAAAATAATGTTAGTATTATTGCTAAAATGTGTTTGTTATTTTCACTACAGCACTAAAAACTTCTGCCCCACAAGGTTTAGCATTTTTAATACTGTTCATTTTGCCTCTCTAATTGATGTTTTCTAATTGTATGGCAACTAGTTGACCATCAACAGGTAAAACACTAAATTATGAATTAATTTGGAATAGAACACCCAGGCATTGTTTGCTTTCCTCTTGAATTAGTTCATGGCTAACTGAGAGCTATTAAATTTTACAAATTACTTGAAAAGAAATTATATTTTTGACTTGAGTTAAAATTACTCATGAAGAAAAGTTTACTTTCTACAGGGACTGAAATAACCCCCCAACAAATTCAATACTAATTGTTACATAGGAAATAGGTTGTACTGAATAACACTTAAAAAATGAGCAATTACTTGAAAACAGAATGCAAGAGGGTCAAATAAAATGATCTCAACTGTGGTTTTGAAAAGAAAGATTTTGTAACTTTTGAAAGCTAGTTACACAATATAATGCAAGCATTTAATCCTTTAATTCAAGCTCATAAATCATTTCATAAATTATTTCTTACTTCATATACAATGGAATGGCTGACACCACCAGTGATACGGGTTACTTCTTTCTTTTCTTTAGCAATTTTTCAGTGCTTTTGTAAAGGATTTGTTGCCAGGCTAAAACCAGCAAGGTCACCAGCAATGATACGTTTCTGCAATTGCAGCAAGGATATAGGACAAACAATAACTGTGAGAAAGTTTCCGTGCATTGCTATGCCTCAGTCTTAAAAAGAATAAGAAGATACAGGTCAAAAATGGAGTCCTAGTGCCTTAATTGAAAACAAAATTAAAAAAATGTCAATTTTCTAGCTCAGTTTTTGCCAAATTCTAATATGACTGAGCATTCCCTTCATATTTCCAAACAAAAATGGAAGAGTCACTTTGAGCCAGAATTTTAAGCACAGATAACAAAACTTCACATTGCTGCATCATGAGGGCTGGTTTCACTACGTTTCCTGAGGGCATTCTTCATCTTTCATTAGCCAAAAAACTGACTCCAGGACTGATAGCTGCCAAGTTAGTGAAGAAGCCAACCACTGACTGTAAATAGACTAATTTCTTCTACTGCAGAAGACAGTTCCTCTTGTTCTGATCTGAAATGCATTTACTGGCTGATGCAGGAAATTGCTGGCATTTCTTGATTTTTTTTTTTTTTTACATGTCCTTATTCTCAAGATTTTCTGACCCTGTTTTCTCTTGCAAGACTTATAGAACAGATATCTACCCTTACTAACATAAAGCTTTGTTCCGAGGTTTTACAAAGTAGATGCATTGAGCTAAATTATGTATATCTGCTGGGAAGGAAGGGAAGAAAGGAAAGGAAGGGAAGAAAGGAAAGGAAGGGAGGGAGGGAGGGAGGGAGGGAGGGAGGGAGGGAGGGAGGGAAGGAAGGAAGGAAGGAAGGAAGGAAGGAAGGAAGGAAGGAAGGAAGGAAGGAAGGAAGGAAGGAAGGAAGGAAGGAAGGAAGGAAGGAAGGAAGGAAGGAAGGAAGGAAGGAAGGAAGGAAGGAAGGAAGGAAGGAAGGAAGGAAGGAAGGAAGGAAGGAAGGAAGGAAGGAATAAAAAAATGAGTTAGATTGAAGGATATTTGCACAATTAAAATTCAAGTTAAGAACAGATCTGGCATACATCTGCAAAAGCAAAACAGGACAGGAAGCAGCTTCTGCAGAAATAATTTTCCACTTTTTTTTCCATTTTCCATACTAGATATACTGTAGTTATTTCACCTTTTCCTGCCTTACCACTTACATTAGTTTGTTACCTCTTCAAACAGAAAAGAATGAGGCTATTTTTGTAGCTGTGATACTTGGTATACTGTATCTCAAAGAAGAAGGGGTTTTGCACAAACACCAGCACAGATTTTTTTTTTATTTTTTTTTTTTCCAAATGCAGTTTAAATTCAGTTGATATGAACAAGAGCCCAGAGTTTCAAAAATGCTTGCTACTCATCAGCTCTCACTGTTCTCAGTGGGAAGGGCTGCGTGCTGAGATCTTCTGAAAAAAAATCTGCATTAAATGCCTGACTTGGAGCTCTGGAGTTATGAAGCTATTTTTAAAACATGGCCCAAGATTATTTATTGTTGTATTGTAAGGCAGGGGGATGAGAGCCTTTGTCTATTACTATTTACTATACATTTTACAGTACTATAAAGAATTATAGGAATATGCAGTAATGATAAAATGTGCATTCATGAATGTAGTTAACCAATTAACATTATGCAAGTAAATGTGCTATTTGTTTGTTACTGCATTTTAAAAGAAATAATATTTGCATGCTCAATTTACTTCATACAAAAAGATCTCATCTGTTGATTCTCAAATACATTGTGAAAAGAAATGTGCATTTGAGATCAATGGCTAATTGCACATGCAAACCTTATATTGTTTTAATTGTAATAGTTGCTTCTGCCCATAAAACTGCACAAAATCAGTTTATGCATTCAAATAATCTAATTTCACCAGGTGTATGTTAAATTGAATTTTCCATTTTAAGATGCATTAAAGGACATTAAAAAAAAAAATTAATTCATACAAATCTTATGTTTCTCCACAACCAATTTATTTAGATTCTACTATTTTTATTAGATTGTAGTTCTTAACTCATTGTTGAAGCACAGTTCAAGGACGAATGAACTACCTTTTTTTTTTTTTTCATTCTTTGTCTTTCAAGAATTTTTTAATAAAACCTTGCTATAACTCTACTTCTATGTTAGTTACTGATCAAAGCAAAGAGTTTTACATCATAATACAACCGTAGCCAAAAGCTATTTTTTTTTTTTTCAAAAGAATGGATCCTTAGAAAAAATCTCTGCAAAACCAGAAGAAAATAATGCAAAAGTGGGGAGTACTACCAAACATAAACATCTCTTTCCCAGTCTTACTGTTTTAATGGTCTTACCACCTCTCACACCTATATAGTATTCAAAAAACACTCAGAAAAAAATAAATACATGAATTCTGTAAGACTGAGAATCTCATTTTTCTTGTAATATGATGTGTAAATGTCACAGGGAATTTTCATAGGCAGAAAGATGAGCATTAAAAAAGTCTACCAAAGGAATCTTGAGGAAAGAGCAAGAAGTAAATGGGATGAGTGGCCAACCATGAAAAACCATGAGAAACCATGAAAAGAAGTATTTTCAAATAAAAATGCAGCAAGGCATAGTCCTGTAACCTTTGAGCAGCATGGAAAAATGGCTGTTTTGCTTTGCACTCAGACAGTCATCAGTCCTACTAGGAAAATAGGGAAAAAGAAAGAGCTGAAAATTTACACCACAGAATGTAGACATAAATCTTTACTTAAAAAAGGAGGTAAATTCCTTAGTTTAGGAAGTAGGAGAAAGGAAACATCCTGAAATGGTAAAGCTGTTGAAGAGTTTTTCACTGCTAATCACTGTTGCAGTAATTTGCTTAATTTTATTGTAGTGTTTTTCCACATTTTTTTTCCATTTTTACAAATCTTTGTTTTTAAGTTTGGAGTTTTTTATTTTAACCTTTAGGTCTTCTTTAACAGCTAAATACTCAGATAGGTATACACCAAGGTTTCCATTATAAGAGCCATAAAGATTTTTCAAACCTTAACTAAGGGATAATTCAACAGTTCCTGGCTCCCAAATACAAGTATTTAAGAGACACAAAGTTATATGTACTTCTATTAAATGTGCTTTAAAGCTTTAATTTAAGCTGCATGGTACAGCAGGTAGGTGTGGGTACAGTGGGAACTGTGGGTAGGTGATACAAAGTTTTGAGAAAAATACTTATGTTCCATTGTCTTGAATCGGCTGGGAAAACTTCCTGGCTTGTAACAGGCTACAAAGAGCATGCCTGAACACCAAGGACTCTCAGAAAGTTTGTAAGAGCAGCAACAATAAGCAAGGAGAGAATCCAATGAAGCTTTGTTTTCATATTCTATGCTAACGATTGAATACTCATCGTTGACAGAGAAAATGTTATTTTTAGTTGCAAACAATGTATGTGTAGTAGTACTCATAAACCCCAAAAAACTGGCATTGCAGTGCCACCGTTTCATGCATTTTTCATAGTGCAATCATAGTATATGGGATACTGCACAGACTCAACATTTTTGGTACATAGTTCTATATCATATGGGCTACAAACTCCTTAGTGTCTCCATGTGAATGAATCGTAACACAAACTTTGGAATGAGGCAACTATATCAGTAATTCTGCACCTGGCACAGCACATGAGCTGCATATTGACAGAACTGGCAGCTTTGTGATTCGTAAGCAGACCTCATTATGCAGTGATGAACTAATAGCTGTGTTAGCTGCCTTCTCCAGCTCCTTGGGCAGATGGAGAGCCAGCAGTGTCATAGAATGAACATTTTAAAATCCTTGCTGCAGATTAAAGCAGAAGTGCAAAACGCAATTTGCTTTTTTGATGACTATGTCCAGGACATCACTTAGCATACATAAAGACCTTTTAAAAATCCCATTACATCTGCCAGTGCTAAGAAACCAAGACATTTTAGCCACATTGTAGACCTTCCCTTTACATTACTGAAACCAACCACTTAGCCAAAAAAAATAAATAAATAAAAAAAAATAAATAAATACAGACAATCAGAAAAATAACACCTTTCTTATTTTCACTGGGGCTCTGGACAATGGTGAACCTCCAGGACTCAAAGTCTATCTTATCTCCAACCTGACTAATCAGGACTTGGCCTCTTCTCTTCTAGTGTACTCTCAATTTTACTGCATCTGCTATGAAAGACTGAGATTCAAGAAGTAGACTCAGAAATCCCTATTTCTCTCTAGAACTCTGTAAAATCTACTGTGGAAAAGTACTGAGGAAATGTTTCCAAGGAAACCTCAATGCAAAGAGAACTTCACCTCATTTTATATATGATATCAAGTTCATTGAGAGCTCTTGTAAGGCTTGCAAACCTTTCAACTGAACTTTGGCCAATTCATGATTTTTCAAAGAAATGACACAAAATAAAATATTTTATTTCTGAAGCTGAAATACAAACCTGTGCAACAGCATTTTGTTTGACTGAATTGCATCTGTATTCTACTACTTTTTTGAGGACAGAAGTAGACCTAACAAAAATATTTGGGAGACAGGTATTTCTGAATGCATATAAAAAAATTACTAGCCTAGATCTTACCTTTTGTGTGCATACATTTTAACACATTGTTTTGTAATATGAGTATTAGTGGAGCTACTTCTAGGTTACTTTTGGAAGTTATTGCATATGGATTTAACTTCAAATGAACTACTGAGAAATGGTTCTATAGAGGCCTATTACAGGCGTTTTGTCATAGATCAAACAACTTTATTAACCAAATTCCCAGAGGGCTCTATTTTCATTGGCCTGGAGCCCTGATAAGCAATAGTATCTGGGAAACCAGCCACTGACAGTTTTTGCTTGCTCTGATAATTGTAAGCAGCTAGCTGCAGGCCCCATTTTCATTTCTTTCTCATCTCTTTCTCTCCTTTCCATTACCAGCTTGGTAATGCAGAATTGAGCATTCATTTGAATACAGTCTAGAATTCCTAACCTGTCCTCCTGGAGAGACTTAAATTGCCTTACTTCTCATGGGAATGGTAGAAGCCTTTTCTGAAAACGATTTAAAGAATGAGTATATAAAGTGTCATTAGGTGCCAGATACGCAATTCCTATTAACCGTCAGTGGTGGCCACAGACCTGTAGAAATGTTCAAATATTCTATCCTGACAAGGTAAAATGAAAGCAAGCAAGGATTTCCCAGAAACCAGAGAATTCTGAATAAATAGGCCAGAACATTTCATAATTAGTAGCAACTCCACTGATAATGTTTCACTTGGCAGTTAGCACGGTCTGGATTTCCTATGGAGAATGGGAAAGACTAAGATCTGATAAGCAGGGAGAGAAAGCCCTCCTGTACAAAACTCTCCCTATAGGGGTGTCGTGGTTCCGCTCGAGTGGGCAACCAAGCTCCACCACAGCTGCTCTCTCACTCCCCCTCCTCAAAGAGGAATGGGGAGAAAATATGTGAAAAGGGCTCAAAGGTTGAGATAAGGACAAGAAAATCACTCAGTAATTATTGTAACGGGCAAAACAGACTTGGCATAAGGAGATAGTAAGATTTATTGCCTATTACTAACAAGCGAGAGAAGTGAGAAACAAAGGAAAGAAACCAAAAACACCTTCCCCCCCATCCACCCTCTTCCACCTCCTCCCCCTGAGCGGTGCAGAGGAATGGGGGAATGGGGGTTATGGTCAGTCTACAGCACTTCTTCTCTGCCGCTCCTTCTCGGTCACTCTTGTCCCCTGTGCTGTGGGGTCCCACCCACGGGATACAGTCCTTGATGAACTGATCCAGCGTGGGCTTCCCACAGGCAGCAGCTCTTCCAGAGCTGCTCCAGACATGGGTCCGTACCACGGGGTCCATCCCTCAGGAGCAAACTGCTCCAACCTGGCTCCCCTACAGGCAGCAGCTCCTGCCAGGTCACCTGCTCCTGCGTGGGCTCCTCTCCACATAAGCTCTAACAGGATCCACTAAGACACTTCATTTTGAAATGTGGTTCCACTGCTAGCACCACGATTATAGTCTCATATGAAAAAGAGCATTTAACCACACTAGAGCCTGATATTAATGTATAGGTCATTTCTTTGAGACTCACACAGATTAATGTACAGAAATCAAAACTGTATTTAAAGATATACAATCAAATTTAATTTACTATGAAGTATAAGTTCATACAAGCTGGAACAACCCTTGTCTGTAGCTTATGATATCAACATTTTTGTCTTTAGCAGCTAAGTGTCTTTTCTAACTATTCAGTACAAAGCAGGACAGTCTGCCTTCTCTAGCAATGACTACTAGGCTACGCACAGCAGTGAGTAAACAAGAGCCTTCACCATTCAAACTGACTTTTGTGGACAAATGGGAAAAGGCTACATACTTGTGCAATACCCATCCGGCTGACCTAATTCCTCTGAAAATAGTACATTTCTCCTGAATGGAGGAATTAATAGACTGGATCAGAAGGGAACAAAATTGAGTATTTTATTTGGAGGACATCAAGTGGAGAAGAGATATTGTTTATATGCTTTTTGGAATGATTAAAAGGAAAATCAGTGAGCACAAACATGAGAAAATGGGAAAATGGGAACTTCATTGACAACACAAGCCTGGCCCGAGCTTTCAGACAGAAAAGGAGAAATTCTATAAATGACACTTCTGAAACACTATCCTCCTTAAATCAAGAAATGCTGAAGTCTGCCAGTAGTTTGAGACTGTAGTGCAGACCTCAGAATAATTGAGATGCTAAAGATTATAGAATGTTTAGTTTTGAATTACTTTCTTCAATCATTTGTCACACACTACTTTGTATATAAATATTATGATGAATTAAAAGGCTTTCATTAAAAACAAAATGTTCTGTTATGGCAGATATCTCATCTGAATTGTCCAGTGAAAATGCAAGGTGGTAGCTGTTCTACAGCAAGCACTGTAAAATACTGTCCAGGAAATAAATAAATAAATAAATAAATCTGCTTGCTTTTCTTCTTGAGTAGTATGAATACATTTTTGCCTTGGGACATTTTTATGGTTTTCTAAGACATTACTAACCAAAGTTGGCTACATCTAAAGCCCACTTTAAAATAAGTAACTATAGAGGATTCAGAAATTAACATCTGGATAGACTAAATTAATATTTTATTGAAGCCAAGAAAGTTCAGAGAAACTTATGCCTGTCAAGTAAGAAATACATTAAGGAACAAAAAAAAAAAATTAACAGGCTGTGGTTTTTTGGTTTTGTGCAAGTACTACTTTGGGGGTTGTAAAGAGTGAGGAAGTGCTTCAGAAGTGCTATTTTAGAGTCTGCTGGATTACCACTTGTGCCAAAGGTAGCAAGCACTGAGTGGGATCAATAAGGAGTCTTTGGCATATAAACGCTATTTCCACAAATTGTGCAGTTTCCTTTACAGAAGGATAAAAGCACAGTGAATGATTGCCAGCATCTTCCAACAGTCCTACATGGAAAGCTGGAGGATTATATGAGCAGTCCTATCTATGACTAGTATCTTGGCAACTAAAATGGCAAGTAAAGGGACAGGAGCCGAACTCACCAAACAAGAAATAAATGTGACTATGTCTAACAGGGTTGCTAAAATAAAATACAGTGACCATGTGATTTTCCTTATACATAGAAGGATATTTATTCCCATGAACTGAACTACTACATAATTCAAAAGCATGATGAATGCTTTACCAATTCAGAAATACTTCTTTCTTCAGTTTCCATCAATTGCACTCATTTCTTGAAGTGGCTTGTAGTTTGCTTCCTTATATTTATTATTTTTTACTTGAATGGAAAAGGAAGGGAAAACAAAGTGAAGTTTCAGTGGTTAATCTTGTCCACTGTTCTCTGCCTCTTATTACATAAAATAGTGCATCTTTATTCAACGTATCTCTCAAATACGTAGACGAGTTCCATATGAATATTTCCTCTTAGATGAAATACACTGAATGAAAATATGTAAATATGTGTACTAAGACACTGTTGTGAGTACGAAACTGTCTTGGTAATCAGAGGAACCTTACTTTATGGGGCAAATCATTTCACCTATGTTCAACTGGAGAGTTACAATAGAAAACACACACTATTTGTTTCAAATAAACAAACAAACAAAAAAAAAACACACAGAAAAAGCATTCCAGAACATTGTACATAATCTTTCAAAATGATGGAGTCTGTTTCATCCTAGAAAATGATCTGGAGAAAAATTCTACTTTAACAGAAGATGATGAAGATTCAACTTGGCCCATAATATAAAATATTAAAGAATATATTATCATAGAATCATAGAATCATGGAATGGTTTGGGTCGGAAGGGCCAAGATCATCCTGTTCCAACCCCCCTGCCATGGGCAGGGACACTAGATCTGGTTACTCAAAGCCAGCATAGCCTTGAACACCTCCAGGGATGGGGCATCCACAGCTGCTCTGGTCAAACTGTTCTAGTACTTCACCACTCACTGAGTGAAGAATTTCTTAAATCTAAACCTACCCTCTTTTAGTTTAAAGCCATTACTCCTTGTTCTATCACTACATTCCCTGACAAAGAGACCCTCCCCTGCTTTTGTGTAGGCCCCCTTTAGGTACTACAAGGTCTCTATATCTTCCCAGAGCCTTCTCTTCTGCAGGCTAAGCAACCCCAACTCCCCTAGCCTGTCTTCATAGAAGAGGTGCACCTTGACCATCCTCATGGCCCTCCTCTGGAGTTGTTCTAATACTTCTATGTCCTTCTTGTGCCGGGGGCCTCAGAGCTAAACATAGTGCTCCAGGTGTGGTCACATGAGAGCAGAGTAGAAGGGGAGAATCACCTCTCTCAACCTGTTGGCCATTCTGCTTTTCAAGCAGCCCAGGTTACAGTTGGCTTTCTGGGCGACAAGCACACATTGCAGGCTTGTGTCAAGCTTCTCATCAACCAACACCCCCAGGCCCTTGTCATCAGGGCTGTTCTCAATCCATTTTCCACCCAGCCTTTATCTGTGGTTGGGATTGCCCCAGCCCAGATGCAGGACCTTGCACTTGGCCTTGTTGAACTTCATGGGATTCATACAGGCCCACCTCTCAAGCCTGTCCAGGTCCCCCTGGATGGCATTGCTTCCCTCCAGCTTATTGACTGCACCACACAGCTTGGTGTCATTGGAAAACTTGCTGAGGCTGCACTCAATTTCACTGTCCAGTTCACAAATAAAAGACGTTAAATAGTGCAAGTCCCAGTACTGACATCTGAGGAACACCATTCATTACTGATCTCCACCTGGACATTGAGCCGTTGACCACAACTCTTTGAGTGCAACCATCCAATGGTTCCTTACCCACCAAGAGGTCCATCTGTCAAATCCATGTCTCTCCAATTTAGAGACAAGGATATCATGGGGGACAGTGTCAAAATACCACAGGGGACATTGTTGGATGTTCATGAAGAGTAGTAGGGACTCTGTTTCAGGTCTAAAAGCTGTCTAAAAGCCAAGTGGTTTTTAGTGGACAGTTGGATGATTGTTTTTGGTGGACAGTTTTTGGTGTATCACCACTACCTTGGGATATTCTAGGAGACAAAAAATGCAGCAGATTATGATATTTTTAACAAACTGCAAACTTTGAATATTTGTATGTAGCAAGTACATAAATATGCTTCCTGTAGAAAGCCTATGAAGTACCTCATGATGCTCAAAATATGCGACATTTAAATTGGAGATTATTATGTTTAACATACAAATATATTTGAAAATGAGAAGGAACCTCTATGTATACATGGCTTGTTAAATGTTCTGAAAAACTTCCCTCAACTAGTTTCTTACGAAGCCAAACATTTTTATTCTTTTAGGAAGCAAATAGCTTTTAGTTTAAAGATGCCTGTGATGAAGAACCCATCACAATAGCTTGATTTGATATTTTACTGCCTTGACTGTTAAAAACAATGTATTTGCTTGTCTTCAGCACCTCAGCCTGATAAAGTGAAAAACCACTATTATCAAACTTGTCTCCTAGAGATGCAACAGCTCTGATTAAGTCATGCTTTAAGATTTTCACTATTAAACTAAGACCAGGCTACTTATTTCTTTGTACACCAAGGAACTATTTCCTGTGACATCTATTTTCTCCTCTGTTCTGATTTATGGGACCCTTTAGCTAACCCTCTAAAGTATTCAACTTTAAGCATGGAATTTAGAACTGCAGAAGCACACACAGCACTGCCAAAAAAAGGGATTTTTTTTTCTTTACATGGTATTCACCTGGTTTACAGGATCACTTTAGCTTCATATGCCATGGTACCGCACTGCGGCTTATGTCTGATTGATTATTTACCATGACCTGCTGAGTCTTTTTCAAACTAATTGTTTCTGAAGATTAATTTCCTTTTTGTTCCGTATATATGATTCATGTTCCTTTTCCCACATATATTGCCTTAATGAAATGCGCACTTTTTCTCTTTTCTCAATTTATCAACTTAGCCAGATTGTTCTGTATCAACGACATTTTATTTGTATTATTTACAATTACTCAATCTTTATTTCTTCTGCAACTGTTTGTTTCATAAAGTTAAATACAATCAAGAATGTATTTATCTTATACCTTGTGGTTCTGCTTTAAAGCTTAACCATGATTGCTCATTCACAATGGCATTTGAGAACTGTCACATAACCAAAAATCATGCCCTTCTAGTACATTAAGATCTCATGCCTTACTAAACTGTGATAAAAGGCTTTTAGAAGCCTATTATTCAATATTATTCCATTTCCAACCATATTGCAATAATTATAAAGATTAGTTTGAAAACATGTGTTTTCCACAATTCACTTCCAGTAGTTTTTAACATTATTCTTCTCTAGCTTTTCATTATCTGAGTCTGATAGCAATGTGAAAGGCCTTCAGTAACTTGAGATTCCTGGTTCTCCTTTCTGAATCATTTTAGCACATTAGCTTCCTTCTGTCTCTTCAACACTGTTCTCTAAAACCTGTTGTATATCAGCATCAAGAGTCTGCAAAGCATCTCAACTAGCTCCTTCAAGCAAAGGTGTGCACCAAGAGTCTCAGCCTGTGACAAGTGATATCATTCTTTTATAACATCCCAAACACAAGATTTTTTTTTTCTGTTTTAATAAATGAAGGACATCAGAAAACTTGTAAACAAAGTTTTCTTTAGAAAATGAAGCAGAACTATAACAGAAATGTATTATAGCATTTGTCCAATAGAATCTGGCTAATCTTCTTGGGAATCTCTCTCTTCAAAAAACAGACTCCTCATGCTTGGATGGATGGGAAGTCTTGCCAGGAGACTCAGATGTGCCAAGAAGTCACTGTTTATTTACAGGCTTTTCAAGCCACTTCTGTCAGTAGTGTCAGCACTGTCAGTAGTGTCAGCCTCAAGATAGAGCCTGTGGCATGGAGAAACACTGCCTCCTATCTCACAAAGTTTTCCTGAACGCAGAAATCATACCAGTTTAAGGGAGGGAAGTAGAAAAGCCAGCAGCCACCATCTCAAAACAGTTCTGAAACTTTTGAAACTGAAATTTCAACTGAAATTTCACTTTCCCAGTGGCAGGAAGCCCTCTAGGAACTACTGCAACAGCCATGGGGAGATGCTGTGGGAGGTGCTGCGAGGACAGCCTCGTGCTGCTCCCCAGGGAGCTGGCTGAGATCTGGTGCATGGCCACCTGCCCTTCTTGGAGTGTCTTGGGGTTTGGGCCAGCAGCAGGCTTTGATACCCAGGAGTCACATACTTGTCCAACTATTGCTAAACCCCTAGTTTCCCAGCACCATTACAGTTAAAGTGAAAAACAGATTTTAAGCATGACCAAACAAAATTTTTAAGGTGTCATATGCTAGGACTGAATCAGATTTAGTATCAATAAGGCTCATTTAGGATAAATTGCAACATCATATTTACCCTGTCAGAACAAACCTTACGGTTCTTTTTCTCTTTTAAAAATCTTTTTACCTGCAATTTCTAAACTTCAATACAATTACACTTCTGCATTTGCAAGCTGAATTTAGATTCACTTTTGTTGTGTAGTACCATTTACTCACAGTTTCCCCAGTTTCCCTTTTGGAATTCCCCAATAGAAATAAGTAGCTTTTTTTTTTTTTTTTTTTTTTTTTTTTTTTTCCCCAGCAAACATACATTGATTGACTGCAGTAATTATCAGGTTTCCTTAGCTAAGCT
This sequence comes from Anas acuta, assembly GCF_963932015.1. NCBI lineage: Eukaryota > Metazoa > Chordata > Aves > Anseriformes > Anatidae > Anas > Anas acuta. The sequence continues at coordinate 47,679,383 of NC_088981.1, read as the reverse complement.
TTTCATCATCTTACTTCTTACTGCTACATATCAGCTGGGTTACCATGCTCTGGTGTACAATAATTACAGCTTGACTAAAATTGAAAAAATAAAATAAAAATAAAATAAAATAAAATAAAATAAAATAAAATAAAATAAAATAAAATAAAATAAAATAAAATAAAATAAAATAAAATAAAATAAAATAAAATAAAAGGATATAATAAAATATTAGGATAACTTCTGCCGCACTGCTCATTTTTCAAAAATGTGTTTAACTTGGAAAATAAAAAGTTAAATGTTTTGCAATAATGTTCACAAAAGCTTATTATTGATATAGCTTAAGATAAACTAATAAATTAGAGATGGCATTTCCCAAAGATTTTTCTCTACATTTTCAAAATTAATGAAGAAAAAAGGTCTGAGGTAAGAAGTACGACTGATACATTAAATCAACAGGAAAGAAAATCTTTGACAAATATAAAATAACACCCCTCCTCCCTGAAATAACAAGTAGAGAGTGTTCCTAAATACATAGAAAATATATTTGCAACAATTATTTTTTAGATGAAAAGCCTGAGACTGATTTCTTAAAGCATTAATATTTAATAACTTTACATTTGCACTATGTCAGACCTCTACTTAGAAATGAAATTGGCTTATAAGTTTTCATAAGAATCAGTGGTCTTCCACACACTTAAGGGTACATTTCCAGCACTCCGCCTAGGAATTAACATTAAAAGAATTTGTGCAACAAAATCCCTGAGCACCACTTTAAATATTACCCTGCTTAGTTACTAATTCAGTGGGGTAGCAATAGTGTAAATGAAAGCAGAATTTTGATCTAGTTGTTTTATAGCATGAACTAAATATTTGTAATAGTTTGATTCTCTCCGATCTAAAATAGCATAGTTGCATTAAAGCAGTGATTTGAGAATAAAATTTTTCTCATTTGGACATTTATGTTGGGAAATAAGTTTATTTGTATATACCATAATTGAAAATGGTTAAATTCACAAGAATAATGTGCTATGTATCAGTACAAAAAATTGGACCTCTGTGGCACAGTAGCTCTTAAGAACTGTTATCTAAAAATAAACTTAAGACACAAATTTCAGATCTTGGAACATATTTTTCCAAAATTCTGAATAGTTAGATCCAAGTGTTTTGGCTTTTTGTCCAATCTTCAGTACAATTTCTAATAGAGAATATATTCTGATATTGTATTCATTTCCTACCAACCTATTCATATTTTATTTATAGAACATATTTTCATTGAATTTTACGTTTTCTTAATGTGTTGATATTTATATACATATATTTAAAGGAGGAACATTATTCAGCAACAAAGAAAAAAAGCTTAAAAATCACCTCCAGTAAAACCCAAACATTCAGGAGTACATATTGCTGCACCTTTTCTAACACAGAATTCCCAGATCTCAGGCTTGACTTCAACACATTCTTACATCTTATCCTTGTATGTTTTGACTTCAAGGGAAAAAATAGAAAAAATAAATAGAAATAAAAATAGGGGTTAAACCGCATCACAGAAATATACTTTCTAAGTCACCAAGTATGCATATTTGCTTCTATGGGTAGCTACTTCTTACCAATCCTAAATCTATCATGCTCTATCGTAAAAGTGCATGATAGATTTAGGCTGTTAATATCTACAATACTTATTCTAGAACAGCAACTTTCACGGATTAGAAAAGTTATGTTTTCCATCCTTAACTGATCTTTGGATAGTTTATACCCATTTGATTTTATGTGAACATAGCTTTTTAGCTCTTCTTATACTCCAATATTTATTGTCTCTGCAATAGTTATAGACAGTGTTTACATTCCATCTCAAAACTTCATTATTTTTTTTCTAGATTAAAGAGACCAAACTCTTCTCTCTCATTCTCCTGGTCACCCTCACCACATCTTACACCTCTTTCCATTTTAAACGCATTTTCTTGACGTGTCATGGCATGAACAACTGCATAGATTTCCATGTAATGAATGATTATCTAGAGTTTCCCAATCTCTTCTATTTCCATATATATTTACTATTCGGCACTGTAAAATGTCCTTTGCTGTGTTAGGCCAACAAGTCAGTAGAAGGCTTCACATATCATCATCAAGTTAGTACATCTAGACATGCTGCCATCAGCTGTGACAGCTGAGCTGTGGTAACTGCCTACACGTCCAATTTCAGCACACACTCAGAAAGGTTAAGCAAAATCAAGCAAAGAGTCTTCACTGCTCTGCACTAAAATCAGATACAAGGCACTTATCACAACTGCAACTCACAGAACAAAACACAGCCCTGCAATTCTTCAAATGTTACCATGTTTTATCCATATTGCTAATTTCCTCTAAATTATTATACTACACAGAGAAAAACGTCTGATGAAATGGCAGCCACTGTTGGCGAGCTCTAGTATCGTCTGCATAGCTAAGACACTAAGAGTTCAGTACAGTCATCAGACACACAATTACAAACAGTTTTGAATAGCTTGCTGCTGTTGCAACTACTGGTACAGAAAAGCACACTAAGACTAAGCCAGCACCTGTATTATCATACTACAATGGCAAATGAGATGAAGTGATCCCCTAGGAGATCACAATAGTTTTTTTCTACAGGTCAGAACAGAGGTATACAGTTTCCAAAATTTATAATCTCATTCAGGCATATGGACATATGGGTGGCTAACAAATGCTCTACAAGAGAATTGTTATTTTCACATATTCTTTGTAACAAATACATTAACAAGGTGTTTCTAAATGTCATGCCTTGAATAATTATAATTTAATTAACATAACAAATTCATTGTTCACAATAATGTTCCTGAAGCCTTAGTTGTGAAGGCCAGAAAGACCTATGCCATGCCTTGGCTTTATCTTTCTGGAGATATTTTTGTCCTCTAATCTTTTCAATATCCTTGGAATTTCATTTATGCAAGCCCATGCATTCTCTTCTAACCACAATCTTTGCTATGGCATTAATTTTCAATCCTGAACTTTTAATATTTAGTTGCATAGTCATGAATTCACTCTTTTTTTATTCTTGTCATGCTTTGTGTTGTGCTGATGTGCAACACGTCTTTGCTTGGAACACAGAGTACTTTAGAGCTCACCACATGCACATAAATCATTATCCATGTAGGAGCTTCCCACTTTTACTTGTTTTAGGAGACAGAAATAGAGGACACTGAATGTGTTATACAATACAAAACATATATATTTGCTGTTCCTTAAACACTTCCTAAAATCAAGTTGAATGTACTGTAGTACTGTAAACTATAAGGGGAAAACAAACAAACAAACAAACTAAAAACAGAACAGTAGGAAAAACTTGGAATGTGTATATTTCACACTCAATGTCAGAGAAATTTATCAGAGAAACATGCACTAGTAGTTTGTGTGGTAAACTAGTTCCTCACTCAGTAACAGAACTACATTTTCATCTGCTACTATCAAGACACTATAAAAGAATTTGCAAAGTGTTAGTTACAGAAGAAGGATAAATTTCCCTTGGAATCCTGTTTGGGCTGCTGCTGTTGAAAAATTGTAATTTCCCACTCTGCCTTTTTATTTTTAAGTCTGTTTATGCTTTATCTCTCTTTGATGAAATATATGTATTCATTTTTTTTGTGTGTGTGTACTGCACATACAATACATGGAAATAAGAAAGTCCACTGCATAATATGTACATAAATTTAAGACATATAATAGGGTTAGCTAGTTTTGAAGAAAGACATATATAAGCCTGATAAAAGCACTATTATGATATGCTTGTATTCTACCTGGTAGCATCCTTGGAAATGAATAAGTTCTCTGTGGTAATTGTTTCCAATGGGAAATGAATAATTCAGTGGCCATAAAATGGTGATTTAAGATTTGGGAATTACAAAAAAATACTCTGTGGGGCAACTCCTAGGCCATCAGCTTCCAGGTAACCTTGAGCAAGCCAATGACTTGGTGCTTCAGTTCCCCATCAGGAAAATAGGAATATTAATAATTCCCTTCTTCATAAGTGCATTCCAAGAGCAGTGACAGAAGTCATACATAGAAGTACATAGGTAGAAATTATACCTGAAAAAAAAAAGATGTTATTTCTATTGCTTCTTAATAGGTAGAAATAAGCCAACACTTGTAGCTTACTTTTCTCTCATTATTGAATCATGTCTATAACGTACTTAAAACTTCCTCATAAATGCTATTCAAGTGTTTTTCTGGGATAAGGGAACACAGATCTATATTTCTGTAAAATGTAAGGAAAAAAAAAAAAGAAAAAAAGCAGGTATTTTCACTACTGCTATTTCAAAACACAGCAACTGTGGCTGAGAAAGAAAGCAGTAATTTGTATTCACCCCCAAGGCAGGCCTGAATTACACCAAACCTGACATTTTGGGCAGAATTCTTTCTGATGGCTATGTGGACAGACAGACAGAATTAGGAAAAAAAATACTTTAAAATTATATGCTTTAAAATCATTATGACAATGTAGCTATAGTCTATTTTTTGACTTAACTTGTCTGAATAACCAAGTTTATGTAGCATAATAAAAAATCACCATTCCATTTGTGATGAATCCCAGATATAGGTTCATAAGCATATAAACAAAGTGAAGAATCTAAGTAAGATGGCCAATGTCCTTCTAACCTCTTTTGTATACACTCATGTTTACTAGCAGAGTGAAAAAACATAGAGGTGTTGTACTAATCCATGTCTTTATCTAATCCTTTGCTTTTGACCAAAATTAAAACAAATGAAACAGATATTACCAGTCTCTAACTTTAGTCCTACTCTTTTTTTTTTTTTTACTTTGTAAATAGAGTGTTTTCCATGGATTGATTACAGATAAAACTATAGCAACATATGTATAGCATAAATGTATCATATTTTTACTCATGTCATACCCTACAGACAGGATTGCTTTCATAACAGGAAGTAATAGTACTTTGAAATGAAGTAACACAGAGTCTCTTCTTATAGTCAAATATTTTCATTCCATGAATTTTCCTTCTTTTTGCCCTTCTCCAACAAATGGAGTCACAAGAAACATGTTCAAATATGCAATTCTGCATACATTGCAGCAGACAGATAACAGAATATGTTTAGAATCCCTGGAGGAAAATTACAAGGATCAAAACTTTATAGGACAAAAAGGTAATCCTTAATGTAGGCAAGACTCCAGCTCACTGAATGCCTATAGATCACTGTGAAGTACATGCAAGCATTCACATCTACTGCAGGAACTCCCTACCCTACTCACCTCATCCCAGGTATAATCAATATAAGCTAACACATGCTAAAACTGATAGAGGTATATCGTATTGTACAACAGTGAAGGCATAACACTGCCAAGCCCTACTCCCTACTATCTTGTGAGCAATACAAATACAGAAGAACACAGTAGGTACACACAACCTGCACTTAATAACTGGTAAAGTGAAGACAGAAAGACAATGAGCACAAAGGAATTGTGGTGAGAAACAAGCCTCTTCCACACTGAGTGAATGGCTAGCAACAATAATGTAGCCAAGTGTGTAAAAATAGAGAGCCACAGATGATCTTGAAATATGTCTACCTGTTCATTTTTTAAGAGTTTTCTCTTTTATCTAAAATTAACTATTTTACTCAGCCAAATATTTCTTACTGAAACTAAATAACATCAACCAGACAGCTCAAGAGGAACCTGACTTAAAATGCATCTTATAGTAGCACAAATATATATTAACATTTCAACTACTTATTCTAGAATAACTTGGACAGAACAATAATAGGTACAAAACCAAAATGACAGCTGTCTAGTGCTGGCTGAGAATCTCAGCAGCAATCTAGGCAATGCTTGCAATAGTTTTTCATTTCTGGATACAATACAACTGAACATGTGCTCATGTGGTATCACATTCACCCAAGGACTTCAGAGCTATGCCAGATAAACACACCTGGCAACACTCCTTGAGCTTTTCTCTTATTATCCAGATATTAAATTTATAGAATTTGGCTTCTCACTGAGCTGAGTCTCTGAATGTCGAGTCTGAAACATTTACTTCTTAAAAATAGCAACCTCTGTCTCCCAAAGCAATTTCTCTTTCTTTGTGAAGCCACCCAATAACTGAATAAAGGCAGCAACTAGTACTGCTCCTTTAAATGCTACCTGCTTAAAGGGGCAGACTATCTGCTCATTTTAATGTCATGATGCACTATTACCTAACATAAAAATTAGATATTTTATGGGCTTTTATTTAAGTTAACATGATTTCTCATGAATGATGTCAGGCTTTGTGCTATACCTAGATCCTATATGTGATTTCAACAGCAGGAATCACAGATGTTTTTAATAATATTTGTAATTAGGTGATTTCATGAAATGCTACTCTTCCTCTTCTTGGATTTGCTGCCACAAAGCATTTATTTGTTGTTTTGATACCACTGGTCCAGATATTTGATAGATACAGAAAGTGCAGCCAATGTATCAAATGCTTAATGGTACAGACATCAGGTGGCAGGCCAACAGAATGCCAAAGATGCTGGCAAGCTCATTTCTGAACTGCTAGCTTGGTTTGGGGAAGGCTATCACAGCAATTCAAAATGCATTGGTAATACATTTTTTCAAATAAATACTTCATCCAATACTGAAATTGCAAGCATTAAGCATCGGGTGTTAGTCTGTTTAGTCCCCAGATGGGGGAATTCTGTTAATTTTTGGAACTTTCTGAAAAATACCTGAAAGGTCCTGGACACAGCAAGCAAATCACAAGAAAACAAATTACTTAACATTAGGTTTAACTAAACTCAGAGCTACATGTGATAGCATTTTGATAAGGTTGGCAAGAATGAAGCCTCAGTTCTATCAAACAAACAAACAAAAAAAAATATGAAAGGCATTTAAAGATACATCACTATGAAGCCAAACTAAAGAACACAGCAGTAACTGGAATGACAGATATACCTGAAGAAAGAATAAATCTCCTTAAAAAAAAAAAAAAGAATGTAAGTTAATGTTCAACGTAGGTATAAAACTCTGTGAGACTGGAAGGCAGGTTGGCTTCCTTTCTCTTTAATTTCAAGCTTTAGGGACCACTAGAAGTAATATGTGGTGTACCCTCCTTAAGCATTATCTTGGCTTCTCTGTTGAAGGTGACAACATGCATGCCAAGTAAGATGGTCTGTAAACCACCAGCAGCATTGCTCAGAAGATTTATATGAGAGCTACAGAGAAAAGCGTGCCAAGTACAAATTGCTGACATTCATGCTAGCATGCGATTTCATGCTAGTAGCATGGTACTTTGTTATACTGCGGAGAACTTCTTCAACAAATCTGGAATGGGAAAATGACTACTGTCCTCAGCACAGTAAGTATACTATGTACCCTGACAGAATCTGACATATTAGATTACTAAAATATTTTTGAAGTAGCATAGCATGGCATTTGAATGTTAATAAGGAAGGGATTTATGACAAAATCAGAAAATGAATGGGTGTCAAACGAGGGAAGACCAGAAGGAAGACCAAGACAAAAGTCATTAGATGTGGTGCTGTATTTGATGGCAAGTACTGGAAACATGAAAAGGGAGGCAGGTGTCCCTGGCACAGAGAGGAGGTGAAAAAAGATATCAAGGTCTGTGTGGGAGGACACAAAAGTTCACATGAAAGAGTTCCACAATGCAACTGTAGGGAGCTGTGACTTATGAAGCCTATCAGAGGTCAGATAACAAGATCAAATAGGAAAATAGTATGTAGAGACTGATATCTCTTGACTGCACCCGTATACATGAGTTAAAACCTAAATGGCACTATCCTATACTATGTGGACTTATAAAAGAAAAAAATAATTTACAGTACTGGTAGTAGGCATAGCTCAACTGTGTTCTAGTCTATTTGCTGGCTCAGATATCCTGCCCTGTGGACACGGGAATACCATATGCTATAAGAGTTGTGGAAACACTGTTTTTATGGTTTTACAGAATACAAGAAGATATATATATTTCTTTAATGATGTTCAATATTTTTCAAAGCAAGGCTTGTTTCTTTTACTAGAGATTTATTTATTTATTTATTTATTTATTTCATTATTGCATAGGGTCTAGGACAGGCATGCCCTTGAGGATAAATAAATCAATGAATAAATACACTGCCACAACTGCAGGTTTTGTCATTACACTTAGGTCCACTAAAGTCACAGATGACAGAATAGGGCCTGCTTGAGACAGCACATTCAGATGTCCCAGATGCAAATGCAGGGCTATATGGTCAGGATACTTCCATAAACCAGTTTCTTTGAGGAAAACAGATAATTTCCATTTACATGCACAAAAGGTGGGATTCAGAGAAATGCCAGCAAGCTTTCAGTAGAGAAGACAGATGTCACTTAACTTGAAAGGCTCATATAGAAAAGACATACAAACAAAGATGTTCTTTGTGAGGGAATAACTTTCAGAACTCTGAGTACATGCTATAAGATGAGAGGTTCTCATTTCTTTACTCACTCTTTGAGGAAACTGATATTTATTTCAGCCTCCTATCTTCAAGAAAATTGGGATGTACAAGACCGTACTCAGGTCTATTCTCAGTTTGTTCACTTTGGTTTACTTTACCTCATACATTTAAAATTAAATCTATATTTTTAGAAAATCAACATACACATTCTGTAAGTTAAATTAATTAGGATTCCTTGAACACCTTTCTGCAATTTTAGAAATAGGTTATTCTCTCCCTTTAAAACAGTAAATTCACATGCATTTGAACACTACAATCACCCCAATTTTCTTTTCAGACTTTTATCATTCAAACTGAAAAATCCTTTTTTTTTTTTTTTTTTTCCAGGTTCTTATGCATGTTGCCTATGGATCCCAAACACCTTCAAAGATGTTGAAAATGCACAGGCAAAGAACTTTTGCTTCTTCCCCAGATAACCAGGTGCTATCTGGCAGCTGAGAGAAATAACCTAATCTTTTGTCATCAGAGAATCCTTCAGAAAAGATTCATGTTGCAATAGTAGGGCATTCTCTTTTCAGTTTCCGGCTGATACTAAATTTGCAGCAAGAAGAAGGAGCTCCAGGCACATAAGGACATGTAGACAGGCAGAAATGCCCATCTGCTATTGACACAGCCAATTAACAAACTGAACACACTTTGAGAACCTTTGTTTATTTTTCCGTGATATAGTTGCACTCCTACTGTAAATCCATCAGAATAGTCACAAAAGAATTATAATAAAGACTGCAACAATTTTACCTATAAAGGGAAAAATAACAAAAAATCACCACTTCCAGAAAAAAAGACTCCCTTTCAGAAAAGCAAAAAATTGTTAACACAGCTATGATAAATGATCATGTTCAGCTCTCTACCAAGTTTCAAATGCTTATTTTGGGTGCAGATGCCACCTGTGCAATTTCTCTCTGATATCTCAGAACTACGTTATTAGAACTGCTATTGAGGCTGCAGTTTAAACTCATTTCAACCTGAAAGTTGTATTTATTTTGAAGCCTACTTTTTAAGCAGAGAAAACACAAAACTAGTGTTACTTAATCTGTAGCTAATGCGTAATGGTCTCTGGAGACACTTCCTAGTATCTTGTGTATCTGGGAGATTGCCTACCTCCACCTGCCAGAGCTGCTATTTGCGATGGTGCTTCCAGTCAGTAGAGATTAATGACATCAAAATTTTGGCAGAAAACAGAAATAAAATTGTGATCCAAATCAATTTGCAGCAGTGGTAAAAATCATATTGAATCTGATTCAAGAAGGGCTGGCAATGTCTATTCCAAAGAGGTTTATTTAGTTTTGCAGAAAAGAATAAACAAAATGCTACAGGAGCTTGTGAAGGCAGAAAGCTCTATACCACACTTGTTTGGCACTAATGATTTCAGAATCCAACAGAATTTTTCTCTCCCTCATAATAAGATGATCTTGGAAATGTTTGAGTCACCTGCATAACAAGGCCCCACCTTGTACAAGGGAAAAACAGGTAGCATGAGCAGCTAAGAGTTTTTTTACTACATTTTTCAAAGAAGCCCATCACAAGCTCTTTCGTTTTATTTTAAAGATACAATATCCTATTTTGTTTTATTCCCAAAAGCATGGCTCTGGAAAACAACCACAATCTCTTGCAGTACTTCTCTTTCTTGGACAAAGTAATTGAGGAAGTAGTGACCATAGCAGTAAGAACTATAGCGTGTGACATCTGTTAATAATGTGTATGTTTTGCATCTGGGGACATAGTATGGGAATCCCCAGTGACAGCAATGCTCATAATTTATGGAGAACAAAAAGAGAGAACAGGCACAGCAAAAATTAGATCAAAGCAACAGCAAAGAAAGCAGGAGAACCTGACGCGCAATATTTGAAAGACAATTATTCTCAGTTCCACTTTGGGATTTATAGATACAGAGCATTAGTTTGCAATCTGGATTGAATCTATGCTAGGAGGTTCCTAGTGTTCCAAGTCAGTAATAGATGCTCAGCGTAAGTGTACTTCACATATCCAGGGACCAGTCTTTTTATGAGTTTCCGAGTTCTGATGATAAGCAAGAAAGGTTACCCCTTACTCTCCAAGGAAAGGCCTACAGAGTGGAGGTGGAAAGGGAGATTAAACATGTATGCTTTCACCATAAGTCTGTCAAAGATTTAATATTTAGCCCCTGAAGATCCTATGGCATTACCTGCAGTAAAACTAGGAGGGGCCTTAACTTGATTCATAACAGCTTTAGAGTTTGCTCAAATCTTGACTGGGAATTAGGGCTGCTAACTTTATAATAAGCCATAACAAATTTCCAGCTCTTTCTCCTTTGGTCTTAAACACATACATGGACACAGAGACACACAATTCTTGAATAGGCTTATTCCAAAAGCTATTAATTATACAGGAGCATTTACATTGTGTTGTGTATCTGGAAAAACAAAACAAAACAAAACAACAACAAACAAACAAACAAACAAAAAAAAACAACCAGCAAGACAGAGCTCCAGGCCAAGAAAAGCTCACATACTGACCCTCAATTCACTGAAGTCAATACCAATATGCCAGTAATATCATGGTATTTTAAGAACACAGAATGAGGGAGCACGGAAGTAAAATACTGCAGTTGTATGACAGCCTGCAACACTTCCTGTACAATTTGTAAAATTCTTTTACTTAATATGACTTTATACTTAGTAGCAATAAAGAGGGAGAATAAAGTAGAGCACGCAAGTACACGTACTTGTCATAGGGAGCTGTAGCAAACAATATAGTGATGCAAAACTAGAGAGAAATAATCCTATATATCCCATGCTATAGAGTTAATAAGAGGGATTCTTAAGCAGAGCTGTAAATTATCCCCATTTCTTTCCAGCATGAAAAAATAGCCTGGTATTTTGCTCTAAACGAAGCATTACAATGCCTTTTCTTTGTTCAGCTCTCCACAGAACAGTGTGGTGCGTAAAATCTGTCTAAAAAAGCTGTCCCTCTCCCTCTTTTTGTCTTGCTGCTACCATGGATATGACATCATTTTTGCCAACCGTTGCTAAGTCATGAACAGAGGGAACATTTCCTTTTCTCACACAGAGGGCAGGGTATGAGCCAGAGCCTCCAAGAGACACAATGTTCTCTTTATGAAGCCAGGGAAAACAGTAAGAGAGGGCTGCCGATGGTCTGGGAAATGGCGTACAGCCATAGCGCGCACAAAGCTGACAGCGCTGCCTGGCCAGCCATGGTTCTCACTAAATCAGTGGCCTATTTTCTCATCCCGAAGAAAGGAGAGGGAGGGAGAAAAGGAGCAAAGAAAAAAGCCCCACATCTTTGCTGCCTGGCCCTTGCTGAGGAAACGTGTTTGTCCCTTGCCCTTTTCATCAAGGACTGCATTCTTGTTTGGAGAACGGAAGAGGGAGTGCTTATGATAGATATGGAGCTGCTGCTCCTGCCCTGCTGCACGCTGCTCCTACCAGATGGGGGTGTCACAGGTGGGGGAATAGAAGTTGTCAGAACGGAAAGACATTTGGTCCGAAAAGGATACAGAATTTAAAGCCAAAGTAAGAACCAATCTCACACATATTTCCGCATGTCTGCAGACTTAAATGCAGGTCCTGACGTCCCTAAGTCAGTGTTTCCCAGCAGGCAAAACTACTGCTGAGATCAGTTTAGATATCATATGAGTAGGGATTTTCAATACAGGAGCTTTGATTGTTTCCCACACATGCATAGGTACGGTGACATAGATTACATGGCTACAGTTATAATGTTCAACACATCAAATTTTTAGATAACTTAAAAAGTTACGTGTTTTCCTTATCAAAGAAGACATCAACAAAGCAATATTCTCTGCAATGCTTATACAAATCTGTTCACAATGCTGTAATTGAAGCAATGGCTAATTTTCTACCATGTTTGAAAACTTTCATAGCTCACACTGTAGGACTTAGAGTGAGAAAAGACAAATGTTCATATTTTCTTTAATAGAAGAGAAAGGTTTTATTTTTTTCTTTTCTTATTACAGCTATTCATCACTTACTAATTTAACTTACAAAAGACAGACTACAGTTACTTTTGCTTACTTCTATTCTAAAATAAAAATAGAATTTCTTGAATCTCAGATAATGGCACAAACCAGAAAATCGATTGCCCTTTGTTTTTTGAAGAATATGAATACAGGGTAGGGTGATGACATTTCTCAAAGGACGCAGGGGAAGGGAAAATGAAAAGGATGATGTTGCTTCCTTAGGACAAAGGACGCATGGAGTTTCTGTCCAAAGTAATTCTTTTCCCTTCCACCACAGGGAATTTCCATTCCAAGCCAGGGTTTCCATAAACTGCCATTTTCCTTTGGCATGACTGGATCTAAATTACCTCAGGAATGGGTAAATATATCAAACATGTATTTCTATGATCCCATAATTCTTAATTTAGGCTAGAAAAGGAGAAAAGAACACAAGTTAAATCAAAGCTTGCTTTGACTAGCTGTTCCTGTACAAGCCAGTAGGGGATACTAAATGAAAGATTTTCACATTTATTTACAGATCGTTAAGTGGCTCTTAACATGGTTAGTAGTAGAAAGTACATATATTAAGAAGCAAAGCCTCTCCAAGGTGAAGTTTTCCTATGGAAAATATTTCCATAGGAAGGCCAAAGATGCACAGAGAAGCTCTCTGCTCCTACCAGCTGGGGGTGTCACAGGTGGGGGAAGAGAAGTTGTCAGAACTGCGAGAAGCTCTCTTCTCTATGCATCTTTGGCCTTCCTATGGAAATATTTTTACATAACTTATTTTTGACAACTGAGGCACCTATGTCACAAGGCACAAGATGCACTGACACAAGAAACAGTTGGTACACAGAGCAAGACTGTATTAGTTAAAAGATACTCTGTGTGTCTGTATTTCTGAATGTGTAAATAGTCAAGAGAAGTTCTGAGAGTAAATTTAGCAAAACAACAGTTATCAAGTTACCCAAAAATGCACTCAAGTAGTTTGATGGGATAAGATTAGAATACAGTACATAGCCTGTGGCATAAAAGAGACTAAACTTCTAGCTCTGGTTCACTGTAAGATACAGCATCATGAATAAGCAGTGAGCTTCTGTCCTCAGTCATCAACAAAGGGCTTGATCCTGCCCTCAGATACGAAGGCAGGTGTCTTGTAAAATCAGCTACTCTACTAGCACTGCCTCTGATATTACAAGACACCAAGAGATGTGTGCTGGCTTACTAAAAAGAAAACTCAAAGCACATAAAATAACCCTCCTCTGACAATCCCTGCTTGTGAGCAAAAAATAGATGAGGATTGAAAAAAAAAGAGCTAATAGAAAATAACCCTGTGCCCCCATCTCCAGGTTAAGAAGGAAAAAAATGTCAGCAGATATACATACAAATTCTCAGAGTTCAATTGAATCACAGCATCAGAAGCAAGGAATTTATATTAAGCCTTTTAGAACACTTTGGAGTCCACTGATGGCATTTGTTTTGAGTTCACTCGCGCCTGAATGCCCAGGAAGGAAATGAAGTGAATGTGCAATGCCGAGCTCGCAGGATCTGTTGCTTGATAGGGTGCTGGCATCAGCAGGGTTCATTTTCTTCTCAGAACCCCAGAGCAGCACAAGTGTATTACTGTGTGCTTTTGTGCAACACTAGGGAAGCTGGAACAATTCCACAAACTATATGGATGAAAAGATGTAATGCATCACCCCACAAAAATGCACTCTTTTTTTCTTCCTCCCCTCCCAAGAGATTGCTTAGGAGGGAAAAAATGTGACCTCCTTTGTAAATCTCTCCCAGTCCTTTATTTTGTATTTTCACTGAGTTTTCTTTAGTAGAACATAAAGTTTGAACTTAAACATTGTAGTAGCATAAGGAAACTGCTTTTGCTGGGAGAATTAGTAGCGCTGCAAATCTGTGTACTGTTATACAGGCAACCTCCATCCAAAAAGTCTTACAACTTTTTAGAAGAGTTTTAAAATAATCTAGTTTTCCATTGTTTTGATGGCACCTGCTCAATTCTCATTTGTTTAAAAACTTAAATTTTGTGCTCCCCCCCAAAAGTAGGAGTTTGGCTGACAAAACCAGATTTACATGAATCAACACAAGAATTTGAGGATTAGCAGGAAAAATATCCTAAAACAAATAATTCATCTTTGAGAGTATCTTCTCATCAAAATTCACAACCCTGGAAGTCTATTTGCATTAATTATTTAGGACAGTTTACTAAGAAGAATATGAATAGCATGTCTTTTTTTTTCTTTCTTTCTTTTTTTCTAGATGAACAACTTTTTGTTAATTAGATACAGAATAACTAGTATCATCAGGAGGGAAACATGCCACTAGGGAAAATAAGCTACTAATGTAATGAAACATTAAAAGAGATAATGAACCTAGCCAATAGATAATTATGTATTTTTGTCAAAGAAAAGTATGATTTTTCATATTTGATAAGGCAGAAGCTTGTAGACTCTTTGAGAAATTGCTATAAAGCACTGAATAAAAGTTCCATAATGGACATAGACCAAACTGGTGTATAAATGAATGAAAAAGAATGCAACCAGAAATTGAGCTGCTTCCTCTCTGTTTCAGCTAACATGTATGATGGTACGGTGAAAAATGAGCAGAGAGAGTTTGATGCATTCACAGCATGATTAAATTGTATTGATGGAATGGAAAATGTTAAGGTGACTTGAATTTTTCCAAGTGAATTACATGGGCACCATTAAATAGTCAATCATTTTCTAAAATCAGTACATTACTATATCTGAGGTATTTCAAAGCTTTAGTCACTTCAAAAAGGAACGGCAAAAATGATCAGGCCTCTGCTAAGTAATCCCCTACTCCTTGCAAGTACTAGTAACTTCATGAGTACTATGAATAAGTAGTAAGTTACTATTGTGAATAAACATAGCAAACTGGACCATTAGACTCCACGGTGTGGTCAATGATGCTAGGCAAATATTTAATCATATCTACGAACACCCAATTGTTCGACACTTCCTGAACGTCATCACAAAGGAGCATTAACCTTTAATGTTAGGAGGTAGATAATTCATAGATGAAAAATCATAACAAATAAATGAAACTTGAGTGAGCTTTTGAGATTGTTTCTTTTGAATACAGAAGTTATTTCAAGGAGCTTAGTATAAAGAAAGTGTTTCAGTGTTTATCTAGGGATTTAAAAAGCAATTTGAACATAAAAGCAATGAGTTGGACTTTCTGTATCAGAATTTTCTAGGGCAGTGCCCAATCCCCCCAAATTAAATACAAAACCTGCAATGTATAATCTAACATGAAATAAGATTTGTTCTATGTATGTCCTAGGACTATTTTATTCTCAGAAAACACATCCTGTTGAAGTGCATTTTTTAGTCTGGATATATTAACACATATAGTGAACATGTAATTGACTATTTTCTGAAAGATAGTAGGCCAAAGGGCTCTGTAAGAAAAGTCTATTTCCAAATATTAAAGAGAAAACCACTCTTATGAAAACATTTTTTCTTTAAAAAAATTTTCTTATACATCAATAGTGAAAATCTTATATTTAAAACAAACCCTACTGTATTACAATTGTACATAACTGAAATACTTCAAACATTTTACATAACGGTTAAAGATATACTTAGAAATGACATATATTCAATATAATATACAAATGTAGGGATTCAAATTCTCTTCCAATCAGAAGCTGGAGTATTACTGATTGAAAAAAAATGCAAAATCTTATTCTGGTAAAAAAAAAAAAAAAAGTACTACTCAAAGTATCAGTGAAATGAATGCTATTCAGCTGTAGGAATGTTTTACTTTCATGTACTTCTCTTTTATAATGCCATGATGGAGCTGCACTGAATGAGAGTTTTTTATCCTCTCTTTCAGTTATCTGTTCATGCCCTTTCTGAACAGCAGGGGCTGCTGTGTAGTAGGCTATGCAGCCTGAAGGCTAAATGAAAGGAAATGGAAATCACCTACAGAATAAATAAATTAAATCTTGTAGTATGGCCCATGTATTAGAAAAGACTGAGTATAATGAGACATCTCATCAGTGTAAAAGTAAAAGGAGAAGTCGTATTAATCTCAAATCCTCTTGGAAATGATCCATTATAGCCTGCTGCAGAATTTCGGGAAGAAGCTCTTCCACTATAAGTTCTTGGACATTTTTCATTACAGCGTGCTGCCAGGAAGCCCTGAATGACAGAATTTATGAGTTATGATGGTACAGATTTAGAACTGTGGATGCTAAGGCGTGTTTCTGTTTTACCTTCTAGTAAAGTCAGGCTCAACGTAAGATGACCAAAACTGCACTGATTTGTACTCCCTAAACTTTAAAACTGCATTTCCCATTCAAAGAGTGAAGGTATTGTTTTGAAAGAAGCATTCAAATATGTATTACTGGGAATTCACCCCACAAAATATATAGAATTTTAGGTCTGAGTTTTTCTTTCACTAGTAAACTGTGCAGTAATTAAGGTAAAGAATGACTGAGACTCTCATCCAGTGCAAACAAAACACCAAATTACAAATGTAAAGTACTTGTTCATTCTTACTTTCAAACTTCTTTTTATTTCCTAGCCTTAAACAGAAGCGGAAAGGCAAACATTTAGTAAAAATGTGACCATATTTCAACAAAGACATGAAAGAAAAAAAGAAAAAAAAAAAAGAAAAAGAACAAAAAGAGTTTTGAAATCCATTTCCAGGACAGTCCAGTTTCATCTTTTTTTTTTTTTTTTTTTTTTTTTTAACTGAGAAGCCATGAACCTTGAACTTTCATTTTTCCATTGTTACTTTCATATTCTCCAGTTTTAAATGCTAATGAAGATTTTCATCTTTTTCCCTCCTTTCACAGTTCTTGCTGCCTGTTAATTCTATGATTAAAGTTTATATTTATATTAAAAAAAAAAAAAAAACCCTCATTGTTTCCCTATGGTTGTCAGTGTAAATACAACTACCCTGCACTTAAGTAGGAAAGCATTTTCAGACACTGTATAGCTTCAACTGGTAATGTTATGAAGTCATGTAGTGCCTGGAATATCTTTATTTTTTTCATACAAATGCGGATTTCAAAGCCAGAGGTTCCCAATACTATTGTACCATATTTTTTTATTAGAGTAATTTGGGGTTCCTTGCCCTTTGTGAACTCTCTGTTGACAATTCTTTGTAATCTGGCATTCAAAAAACAAGATGCAGTTCCAGGTTACAACTTAACATTTACATTTTCATATGGGGAGAAATATTTTGGGTGTAAAAATTTGTTATTTGGTTTAAGCTAAGGAAGAATTCACCAGAATTTTGCTCTCCTGTTAATCTGAAAATTCCCCAAAACTAATGAAAAACAGAATATGTAAAGGATATAAATCAACATTATTTCCATAATATTGATGATATACCATTGTGTAAGCATCAGTAGTACCCCTTTGAAATTAAACACAATATATTAGCCAATTCGTTGTTGATGTAAAAATCACTGGAACTAATTTGGCCTAACTTGTATATGAGTTGCACTAATTTTCTTTAAATTTACAGTAGCAGTAACCTCATAGCAACTTAATCACCATAAGAACAAAACAAGGGCTTTTATTCATGAGCCATGAGTTCATTTTCTGGAGAAAATTCATTGGACTAATTTAGTAAATCTTCTGCATATGGTCTGTATTGTTTTCAAAGATCAAGGTATGATTGGTAGCTACTAAGTGGTATCTTTTAGCATACCACATTGCATACAGCTCAATATCTAAAGGTGATGCACAGAGTTTAGGCTGATGTTTCACACCTTGCTGCTTACAGGTTTACTAGCATTCAATCTTTACTGTAACCTGAGTCTTCCTCTTGATTTAGTATGTGATATAATGTGGGAACCCTTGTGCCCTGAGGATTGTGAGTCTCTCAACACAAGAACTGTTATCAGAAAGCCTAATAGGGAATCTAATCCTGCAGATAAGAATAATGCGGAGTGGGGATATGGAGGAGGGAAGAGATACAGAATCCATTTAATCACTTGAATGATGCTATAATCTCTTCAATTTGTTAAATTTATCTACTTTCCATGGCCAGTTTACATGACTGGATAAACATCTTGTCACTTTAATGGCATCATAAAAGGGGAGGAACTTTGAAAAATAAAGATTTTAGAGACCATAATAGCGTTTTACTGAGATTTCTAATGTCCTTCCTCTTTAACTAAAACCCATAAATAAAAAAACATAGTGTGGCATGGATTTATATGCAGCACTTCCAATTGATTTCAGTGGGGTGTGCTTTTAAAAATCGGTATTGTGACACACTACAGAGTTTAAACTTTTTCCTACTGTAAAACAACAAAGTAGATTAACTATGATTAATTACAATTTGTTTTTAACATTTGTTTTAGGTACATCTATGGATTATGGCAAGTGCTATTTAAAAACCTCAGCAATGCATTCTGCAAGTAAATACAAAATAGATATTTATGTAGAAATGTTACATACTATAAACAAATAAATAAATAGAGTGACTTTCGCAAAGTTATCTATGTTTACTGCTAGCTATGACAAAAACTCTAGCAATATGTTCATTTTCAAGAGAAAATATTGAAGGAGATATTTGAGATAATGTATATCTTTTGATAATCAACTACTAAACTCTTCAGTTGGACAGTTATCAGTAGATCAAAGATAAGCCTCCAATGTATTTCCTGTTATAGATATACTGATATAGATATAATCTATATCTATCCTGATATAGATATAATCATGCATATACAGATGCATGATTATTACAAACTGGGAAACAAATCCTGAACCATAAATATTCAAAGGTGTAAATATTGCATTCATCCAATGGAGACCGATATAGTCTACCCGAATGCTTGGCTTCACAACCAAAGTAAAATTATAACGAAGTGAATAATTATACAAAACTAGAATACTTATTCCATCATTTCTTCTTTTTCCCTAATTTTGGGGCTCTAAGAAAGTGTTGAGCCATCTTTGCATAAAGAAACAGGACACACAGTGAATTATTTCACCAAATTCACCTACAGCCCACAATTCAATGCTGAACCCTTTTCAGTGAATACTTCAGGGATTCTCAATGTCTTTTTCACCTGTAGACTATCTGCTGAGGCATACGAAAAAGGTGGCTAGTTAGTATTATGTTGTGCTACCCAGTGATAGTAAAACCCACTTGCTTAGAAGTAATAGAGAGCAACTCCTGATCTGTGCTATTCATTATTTTTGTCTCACTGTAACAAAACACAATGTTTAGACCTTTCAAAGAATACAGAAATGATATTTCTAACTTGAAAATATAACTGTTCATTTCAACTGTGGTTTGAGGAATAATTTTTGGATGTATTTTTTTAAATTTTCATTTCATCAACTGGTTAAGGAAATAAAATATCAAAGTCTCTTTTCAAGAAAAGCAAAAGAAGTGAAGACAAAATACTGCTATCTACATAGAAATACACAGTTTGTAGGCAACCACAGTTCTAAAAATACTGCTCCATATAAGCCAAATTAAACTTACATTAAGTTGTTATGGCAACTCTTTTATTTTAAAAAAAGGAAATAAAACAACTTTGTACTTGCACAGGATGCAATACTTTTGAGGATTTTAATAAAATGTATCATCATTTAATCTAAATTATCTTTTAATTATTTTGTATTAGTGTTACCTCTCTATTCTTTTGGAAAAAAAAAAAGGTACAATCTCCCCAGGTAGTACAGTGATATGATCACTTGTTATTGTGATCTCTTCTCAGTTCCTAGTCATTATTACCAATAAAATGAGCTTACCAAAAATACTGCCTATGAACAGTTGTCATATTTTGATTTACAATGTCAGGAGCAAAAATGTATTGAGGAGGCACTCTAAATTCATCTCTGATGCTTTGCTGAAAAAAGGACCACTGGTGTCGTAAACTAATGGTGTCCTGGAAGTATCTCCTCATTAGCATCAATTAGGTTTTAAAAGTATAGATTTCATTACAATATCAATGGTGTAACACAACTGATATCAGGATAAACATGTTTTTTCTATCTAAAAATGTTTCTATAACTTTAATGAAAAAATAACATCACTGGATATCATGATATTTATTCATTCCAGGAAAAAAAAAAAAAAATCCATTGATAATACATAGAGAGGGGTGGTTTTGTGTGTGTGTGTGTGTGTATAATAAAAAGCAAAGTCCTTGCTGCATATCTCCATTTTGGCACACATAAAAACAAAACAAAACAAAACAAAACAAAACAAAAACAAAAAACAAAAACAAAACAAACAAACAAAAAAAAAAACAGCAAAATCCTACCTATATTTTCCCCCTTTCCTTGTTGTCTTACATGTACATCCTTATAAGAGCCTCCACTTACATCCTCCAAAGAGACTCCTGTTCATTTTATCTTCAGGAGAGAAAAAATGTCACATGTTGAGTCACTTTACTTCACTCCATTAATTATACTTTGTATATTTTTTTCACATTACAGCCAAGGAGCAGGTTTGTTCCGGTGGCCGCATACAATTTGTGACAGAAATGGCATGCTACAAGCAGTAGTGAGGTACAGCAATAATAGATAAAGGAAAAGAAGAGGTAAATGTGACATTTTCTTCCTGAGGCTTAAGTGAACAAGCCCTGAAGTAAAGTAATGATGGAGCAAAGAGATAATGTGAGCCAACTCTGTCTTGCTGTAGACAAAGAAAAAGGAGGGAGAAGAAATCCATCAGACCTTCCACTCCATTGATATTTCTAGGCTGTATTGAGGACTACTTTGCACAAGATTGTGCCCAGCAGACAAAGACCCAAGTTAAGGGAAGTGCAAAGGCAAACTGGCCAAAGGGAACACCAGGACGTCCTGTGCCTCACTGCTTCTGTTTTACAGACTCAGGGGCAACCTTTTATTCAAGCTATTCAAAAAGCATTAACTCAGAGTCTCACCATCTCATTTGAAAACTATGACATCTTCTTGGAAGTGCAGATTCACAAAAAAAAATCTTCCTTTTGGTGTAAGCTTAACAGTGATTTCATTGAGTAAATGCCAATTTTTCTACTACATATTGTTAAAAGTAACAAAGAAGTATGCAGAGGAAAAGAGAAAAGAAAAGAGTTCATTGTGCTCAGCAAATTGTACAAAGCTGGGTCTAGAGAGTAGTTCATTTAGCCCTTGCAAAAACATTGGATTGCCTCCAAAACAGAGATTCTACAGACTTTCTTCGTGGCAGAGTGTCAATACATCCAGGGAGGTTTGCCTTTCCTGGGAAGAAACAGGCATTTGTCTACTCATTTTATGGTCTTATGAAGACTACTGTTTAGGCTTGTGACCGAGCTGGCATGTGTTATGTGTATGGGCTACCCTAGCTTCTCATAATTAGTACAGATTCATTAAAGGGATCAGTAGAGTGTGTCCATTCACCAGCATTCCCCCCCTCCGCACATGCAATTTTAAGAAATTACATGCCCACAGCCTCCGTTTCCTGTTAAAAGCTCTGAGTCAAAGAGGAAAAGAAGACTCAACTTACAGTCTAAATGCTGGAGGAGAAGTGAGAACCCACATGGACAGGCAAAACCCTTCTGGGCATATCACATGCATTCCTTTTTGCCATCCCAATAACCTCATCTTTGCTATTTGCTGTGGAGATTTTGATTCCTTGTTATTGAAGAATTATCCTACATGTAGAGATAAGTAGCATACATCTTCAGCTAAGATTTCCTGGAGCTTTAGAGAATTTTTAGAAACCTTGCATACCTAGAATCAGATTTTTTCTTCTGAAGATCTGTTTGGAAATAAATATGAGCATTAAATATTATCTGGGAAGAATTTGTCTCCAGAGGCAAAAAACAAAACAAACAAACAAACAAAAAACAAACAACAACAACAACAAAAGGTAAAAACAAAACAACAACGACAAAAACTGATGCAGAAGAACTTATTTAGCAATACAGTAACACTGACTATGTCCTTGCTTTAAGCTGTAAAAATCTACAACAGCTGTGTCAAAACCCTATCTTGTGGAAACATATAAATTCTACTGCCTTTGCTGCTGGTATCACTAAATCTGTTTTTTACCACACTGTATGGCAGATGGCAAATTTTCTTTTGTTCAGTAAGAAACAGAAGCCACAGTCCATTCACTAAGAATAGTGATTTGTGTGGACATCCATATAAAGGGATCCTTTTGGTTAAGTATTTTCTCTCTGAGAATATTCTGTACTATCTTTCTGAGACTGCACTGGGAATTTACATGGTGGCTACCTATTCTCATGGCAAAATTACATGTTGTTCACCTTGTGCACACACTTACTCAGCTGTGTAATAAGTTACATTCTCAAAGCTGTAGAAAGAATGAGAAACAGCATAGACTTAAATCCATTATTGTTACAGATTTAAGACTGTTGTGTATTCTCTTTGGAAGCTTTATGACATAAATTAAATGAAGTTCATAACCTGAAATTAGATAGAAGGCCATTAAGGAAAGACTGTATTGACTAGGGTTCACACCTCACATTCTAAGATAGAACTCGTTTTATTTTAATCAAGTCTAACTTATAATCTTGACTGCAAAATAACAGAACTAACTGGTAGAATAGGGACAATTTAAGATATTTTAGGGAAGTATCATGCTCTGATTTGAAAATGCACAGAGGTTCAGTGGACTCTTTTTCAAATTTAATTAATGTGACTTCCAGATTGGACTGGTTAATTTAATAATCACCTAAACAAATTACTCTTTATTTTGTGCTAAAGTTCTTAATTTCAGTAATCTGCTCTGAAGCCAAAAGCCACTCAGACTGATATAGTAAAAAAAATTGTTTAATCAAAGGTTGCACATGATGATAAATTGGTATGGCATTTGTTCTTATGCCCTTCTAATGCAAGGAAAAGAAGCAGATTTCTAATGTACCTGTCCAGTGAGTCTTTCCAGACCTCTTCTTATTTTACAGGGTATTACAGTTAAAAAATAATTACAATCAGGCAGTACAGAAGGCAGAAAACAACAATGAACAAAAATTGGAGACATTTTAAAACTAAAAGGGTATGTCTAGATAACCATAAAGAGCAGTCATTACCTTACTGAGAGCAAAGTAATAAAGTGTAGTCTTTACCCTACCAATAGTTAAATAATTAAATAAATTATTACATATCATGAGACTCACAGATTTCAAAAGTATTAGGACTTTCAGTTCAGCACAGAGTGTATACTTGACAATCTGGGAAAGGCAGTGTGAAATGAAAACCAGTATTGGGCACAAGGATGAATGGGGAGAAATGCGTATTAATGAACAACCCACCATGCCCCTCATATATCCCCTCTCTCTGTTGGTGTCCCTAGGGCTGGCTGCTATACCGTTCCTGGAGCAAGCAGACATCTGGGGCTGCTCCATGGTGGTGCATGATCCCGTAGGTACGGGGGTAAGAGGGCTGCTGAAGGGCTTTTTGGAGGAAGAAACAGTGAGGGACATGTTCCCTTAGCATCACAGATGTTTTCTACATCCCT
The DNA here is from genome assembly GCF_963932015.1 of Anas acuta. NCBI lineage: Eukaryota > Metazoa > Chordata > Aves > Anseriformes > Anatidae > Anas > Anas acuta. The sequence goes on along the minus strand of NC_088981.1, from coordinate 47,655,490 downwards.
GTCTACTTCAGAAATGAGGGCGTAATTCTTTCTTACACAGATTTTGCACCATTAAAACCCTACAGAAAAAACACATGGGACTGACACTTTAAAGGGGTGAAGAATCAGGATTAATATTGAAAAAAGTAAGTAGCTTGTAAATCCAGGGTTTGAAGGACCTGTATAATTGCCAGGATTTGCAGTGTATACTGTGTCTGCATGCCTACACAAATGTGCAGTATGTGGAAACTTTACAACCCAAAGGGAAAAAAAAAGAGTAAAGGTGAGATTAACATGAAATATAGCTACCCAAAATCACAGAATCACCTCAGCAGCTCACTCTACTATATTCTGTCATTAAAGACTTATCTGTAGAACGGTATCAGAGTGTACTCACTATGCTTTTCACTCATACAATATTCCTCACCTGCAACTACTTGATAAAACTTGCAAGGAAAGAAAATTTACCCAAATACAACATTCTTCAGGAAGGGAAGGGATAAGCTAAGGCATATCTCCAGAAGCAACATAAAAATCTGATTTTGTTCTTAACACACTTAGGAATTTTAGGCTTAACACACTAGAATTTTAATTTTTCTAAAGAGCCCTGTATCTTTAAACGGCCACAACTACAACTCATTTGTCTCAAAAGTTTCCTGAGAATTGTCTCAGTTTATGAACCTTTATGAATTTCTTCATTGCTGCCAAATATTAATTGAAACAATTAACTGTGAAGAACACGTGGGTGCAAAAATATTAGCACCACATAATCCTTTCTAGTTAAGAGGTCCTTACCGGATTATTGCAGAAACGCTCTGGAGTTCTAATTACCTATGGAAGTCCCACAAGGTTACTGCAGAACACGGTAATTAGACGGTTGTAATATAAGGTGTTAGCAGGGGATTGAGGATTTGTGCTAAGAAGCATGGTGTTTTCATGGCTATTTACTATGCAGAATACCAGAATTTAATGGAATTTGGTGGAAATCTCCAATGACAAATGTAGTTAAAATGTGGGGAAATATCTTAATACGGACTCAGCAGTTGGTGAGAGGAGACCAGAGATACGACATTGTGATCTTTACATGAACAAAAAATGTCATGTGTTAAGATTTTAATGGAATTTTGAAAAATTTCAATCAAGTATTTCATATCACACACATTTTTTTTTTTTTTTGGATAAAATGTTCTACAAGGACAAAAGTTCATTTAGCCATTGGTCTATAACCAGAAACAAGAATTAGGTCCCTTTCTGTAGTTGATAGCACGTAATAAAATGATGTGGCTCTTGTGTCCAGAAGCCTTTGATTTCCTTGCTCAAATGACAGTGTTCCCAGTTAAGGGATAGAATTAAAGCAAACACTCAGGACAAGGATCAAGCTTGTACGTCTGAGTCTCCAGCAAGACACCCAACTATTCTGTTGCAATATCCCATGCAGTAGAAGCAATACAGTATTACTGCTTTTTAACTTCATCTAAACATATGCATAGAATACACAGGCAGATTGCTATTTAATTATACTAAAATAAAGGGTTAATTTGGAGTATCTCAAATTGAATTAAGTAGCAGTAGTGCAAATTGACACTGATGAACATGAAAGCAATACGCGGTCCCTAGTGTTCTCTTTTATACAGCTGGGACTAAACATGATTTTGCAATTCTCAAGCCGTTCACATACATCTCTACTGAGAGAGGAGGTGAGCAGAACTTGATGCAAGTCCCCAGGCTTTTTCCATCTTCAGCCCTTTATAACTCTGTGAACTGAATATACAAAACTACACATGCAAATTACTAGATAAGACAAGAAAGGCAGTGGAGAATCCACCTCCAAATGTCTTCTTAATATCCTACATGACAGTTAATGTAGCTCCATTGATCATGATTGCCAACATTCAATCTGAAGAACCTATCCTCTACAATGCTATAGGGAGAGTCTTCCACAGGACTCTCTGTATAAAGGTGAAATTCACCTTTCATAGCTAAGCTTGTAGCAACGTTGGTTATCCTACATTATTAGAGTGATAATAATGCTGTTTAATTCTCCTTATCCTCTTCTGTCAGTAGAATACTTCTTTCAGCTTTGTATGCCAGACCAACCAACAGAAAGTTTATGTAATTCTGAAGAACATGGAAAAACTAAGCTTTTAATTTTAAAAAGTACATTCCTAATTGTCTACGTACATGCATTTTAAACTTATGCATTCTATAGCTATTATACTTATGCAAATAACCACTAAGTTGCACAAATATTATAAGCTTCTTTTTAACACACACACACACAAATCCATTTAAAATAAAAAACTTAAAAAAAATGCTCTAGATAAAACTTTCTCTAATATTTTTTAGCTCATTCTTTTAATCACGGCAAATATTTTTTGTTATTCTGATTCTGAATGCATGACCTTTTAACATATCATCTTGCCTGCCTTTGTATATCTTTTGATTTGTGACAACAAGATAACAGTTGCTACTTGCATTAGTTCATGACAGTGACTCATCTCTGTGGAAGTTAAATCCTGGCTCTTATGATCCTGGCCCAATTAAAGCAAGTTTATTTTGCCATTTTTAACTCAACATTAATTAAGAGCTTGTTACCTTCTGCAGGTCTTTCTAATGAAGCTGGAATGAATAGGGATTGCTGCAGAAGTAAAAGCTGCCAAGATATGAAAATCAATGTGTGTCTGTTTTTCAATGGAATGAGGAAAGAATTCTCTCCTGGAGTGGGGGGGAGAAATCCACCTGGAATGACAGTTCCCTTTCAGAAAGGCTAACATCTTTCCAAACATTAAAACTGAGTTACAAGCAAAGAGAGAAAGCTGCTGTGTTGCCATCCCTTGCCACAGGACTGAAAAGCTTCTCTCTTCTCATTTGATATAAAAATAATATCAAGGGACAAAAGAAGGGAATGGGAACAAGAGGAGGAATAAGCCAGAATGAATGATGAAATTGCAGAAAAGCAGGGGCCAGGCTGAAAGCATGTGTGCCTCCTTTAAGACATGGAGTCACAACGAAAGGATGAGTTGTCTAGAAGGTTGCTTGCTAACAAACAACCCTCACTGGCCCAGTTAGGAATATCAATAAACTCAATAAAGCTTTGTTTTTTTTTTTTTTTGCTTTTTTTTTTTTCCCTTCTTTCCTTGTCTCAGGGGAGTAAATATCTCACTTTAAGGAGGTTAGAAAATACTGATGTTTTCACTGAAAGTCACTCCTTTCATCCACTCAATACACATGTGAAAGTTTTGCAGTATGCTGTTATCCATCGGTCAATGGGAACGGCAGCTCAGTGCGCTTTCCAGGGGACACTGGGAAGTTCTGCTTATTGACGTATTGCAGTATGTGAAGTGTAAACTGGTTTCCTCATTAGTAACCAGACATATCCAAAGCTTTCACATCCTGGATACTGACAGGATGTGACTGGCTAGCAATTTTACCAAGTAACACATTTACACCTTGGGGAAATATCCTTTCATGGTGGATACTGAAAGTGCTAATTGACTTTTTTTTTTTTTTTCCTAATAATTGTTGAAACTATTAAGTCTGGAAAAGCGGGTGATTTCAAAGAACTGTAAATTAGACATTAGAACATTTTTCAGCCTGTCAACCTATATGCAAAAATCTTAAAAAGTCAATATTTAAACTTATGTCCTCTCGACTGAATTAATGAATTCATCAATAAGTCAATCATAACTGTCATAATGCAGGATGCCTAGAATCTAATAACATCATATATGTAATTACTGCTACAGTAAGTCATTGGGAAGGTAATGCAATTGCCTTTCCCTGCATCAGCAGAACAGCAGAATGGAAAAAAAAGCTGAGCTAAATCTAAGACATTCAGGACACATTTGACATTATGCCTTAGGAGTGGGACATTTTTAAAATGCTTTTACTGTATGCTTTTGATGGTTTCTTCCCCCACTTTCTTGCACTATTTATCTACCCAGTTTCTTAACACATTGCATGAATTTGCAAGTAGGAGTACAAATTAAAATTATTTTAAGCCCTATGAAAATAAGCAGGAAGAGGAATGGGACCTTGTAAGGGTTTAAGGTAAAGGTGGATGTGAGAGCTCCTCATGCATTAGATGACAGAGAATCCTGACTGAAGGCAAGTCTTAAAAAATCTCAGCTGTGACAAACTTTTCAGTAAGTGCTTGCTCTTAGGTATCACAGTCAATTGACCAGAAATCACAAATCCAAGAGAAACCACTCTTCTCACAGTTCATGGCAGAAATCATGGAAATGCCTCATCTGACTACCTTCTCCTGCAGCATCAAGAACAAAACCCATCTACAAAAGCTTTTACCATGTAAAACAGTCTGTGGTAGGACAAGTTCATATATACATATATATATATGAACTATATATATATATATATATATATATATGTATATGGGTACAGGCTTTTGCTAGCGCTGACATGCTTACTGTCCATTCTCTCATACAAGCAGCATGGATTTGCAAATGGATTCCTCAAAACTCATTCTGAAAATAGGCATGTATCAAACCAAATGGAAAAGTGGGAAGAAAGGAAGGTTAAATAACAGACATCAGAAAGAGAATAATGAGATTTGGAGAGGGGAAGAAAAGAAAGAGAAAAGAGAAAACAAAGAGAAGTGTGTGTGTCCCCCTCCCCCCAAGCCCTCACCCAAAACACCAATCCCCTGAAAATGCACAGATGGCAGCACCAAGGAGCAGTGTAGGGACCTCATTCATGCACTAGGCTACTGGAAATGGGGAGATAAGGAATATATGATTGGGACCCATGCTCTCATAAAAAGAGACAGCTTGACCAAATTAAACTGGGCTGTGTTTCATTCACTCTGTAGGTTCTGACTCATTCAAAGGACATTAGCAACCGTAAGGCTGACTGCCAACTGCTTCCCTATTCAGTGTTTATAATTGGAGCGGAGGTGGGAGGTGGTAAAAGCAGGGAAGAGGCATTACAAGGCCAAAGAATAGAGTGAAAGGTAAAGCTGGCCAATGGAGTTAAAAAGAGGGGATGGAAAGCAAATTAGATACCTCATGCTGCCAAAGCAATAAAACAGTGAGAGTCTGGAAAAGAAGAGAAAAGAAAATTGGTGCAGGAATGGAGAGGAAATGGCCCAGTAAGAATAAAATGAGTGGCAGATGGAAGAAAGGAGGATGGGGTCAGGGGCAATCAAAGAAACAGAGCACAGATAAAGAGAATTACATGGGAGGGAATTAAACAGTGGAAAGACTGTGTCATTACACAGAGGACATCAGGAGATCTCAAGTGACTAAAGGTGAGAAGTTAAACCACAAAGGAGTGGGCGAGAGATAACAGGGGAGAAATGAGATGTTAGAAACAAAGAATTGAAACCATACCTACCACCAACACTGCAGCAGAGAGAGCGAGCTGAACAGGAAAGGTCTGAGTGCACTGAGCAGATGCCAAGAAGTGAGACCAAAGGACTTCATGATGCACGTACACTGGCACAACACTAGGATGTTCTAGTCAGTGTTAGATATACCGACGTAGATTCCTTTGAGATTGAATAACTTTATATGCCTTATTTTTTGTCCTGCAAACAGATTTCCTCTTATGAGCTACAGTAGCTTTTGATCAAGGTTCTTCCTGTGCAGCAACCAGCACGATTGCTGCTTCTGGAGCTCCAAGATCTTTGCTGCTTTGCAGTTTTGTCTGCAGTTTGCCAGCACCTAGCAACCTTCTGTTTGGATTCTCCAAATCTGTAAGGTTTGCTCAATCTGGAAACTTGAATTTTGTTACCAAATTCCCACTGACCAGACACAATATAATTTGTGGGGAAAAAATAAGTGGTAAAGTAACAGAAGTAATTCTACTTACAGTTTATGCTCTGAGCAGTCTATAGGCTTCATCCCATTTCTAACATATAAATGCAAGTTTTAAAATTGATTTCAGAAGAAACCTGGAGCACATTTGTATAACTTTCTACATTGTTGGCCTAAAACATAAGGGTACACAAAACCAAAATCCCCGTGAAACACTTTTAACAGCACAGTTTGAAATGAATAGGTCTGTCCCAGCAGTGAATTCTCTCAGAATCATGTATATCATTGGCATTTCCATTTGTCATTAATATTCTTTCTCCCAGTAAGGACGCTATTCAGAAACATCCTATTTCATAATTAAGCCAGACATCCAGATTTCTAATAGAGTTTTCTGCATCTGAAACCCAGCTTCAGAGTCCTGATATTAACAGTTCCCATCTTCTTCTGTCAGGCACTTTACTGCCTCGTACAGCAGAATCTGTTACATCTGTACAGTATTTTCTCCTATAACTGACAGCTGAGGTAAAAGAGGTTCTTTCCCAGACATGGAGGATTTTATAAGCATTACCAGTAATGCAGCAGATTGCATTATTTTTGCAGAATGCTCAGCCATTTACAGTGAAGAAACAGACAGATGCCGTGCTGACTGCTTCAGAGAGCACCAAAGGACTATTAGAAATGGGGTCCTAATCGAGCTATTGTGTCCCAATTCACTCCTAATAACTGTTATCTCTTTGTGTCCTTCAGCAGGGTTTCCAAGATGCTAGCCATCAGAGCTTAATAGCCATACAGATTCTCGCTAGCCAGCAAAATTAGATGACAAAATAATTTTCTACCAAGTTTTCCCTGTGCTTATATTTATCTCAAATGTAATTCTCACAGTACCTATTGGCATTGCAATTCTGCTTCTGTTCTTCACCTATGTTCAGTGACTCATCCAGAACATCTCTAAGTCTCGCAACTTTGTGCATTCTTTAATTCATCTCCTTATGCATTTTTCAATGTCCTATTTATTGAATTTCCTGCTTTTAAAACACTTTCTGGAGTCTTCTAAGATTCATCTTGTTTTCCTTTATTTTATTTTATTTTATTTTATTTTATTTTATTTTATTTTATTTTATTTTATTTTATTTTATTTTATTTTATTTTATTTTATTTTTCTTTAACTGTCTTTTTTACTTCAAGCTTATTTTAGTAAGGACCAATAAAATTCCATTTGAGCTAGACTAGAAAACAAACCCTTGCTTTTAGTAAACTAGATAGGTTTTAAGTGAACATGACACACATGAAGAAGTGACAAGACATAATCATCACATGGAGTTAACATAGAAAAGCGTCATTAAGAAGGGACAAAATAAAAGGAAAAAAATGAATGGCAAAGTGAGCCAGAAGAAAATGTGAATGAACTCCTAGGTATAAGTAAGATAAATTAGTGGGCAGCTATGGCATAAATCAAACAGGGAGGCTTGAGAAAACACATACAGCACTGGGGAGAGAGATTCAGCAAAACAGCTTTCTGAAAGCCCCCTTCAGTTTCTCAGAGGGCAAACTGGCTTGTACACCTCTGTAGCTTTAACCCTAAGGTGGAGATTAAAAGTGGAGAGAAGACAAGTATCATTTACACTGCAACTTTCCCCAAGGTGGGGTAATCATCACCTCAACACAGTTTTGACCCTCTGAAGAGTATGTCAGAAGGAGATACCACCAGTTTTGTCTTCTCCCTTTGGCCAACAGTCTCCTTTTGACTTCTATAGCTCTTTCTACTGGCTAGAGTCCCTTCCCCATATTTCCTTTATGTTTAATTCTCTTAATCTCTAATCTTACCTTTATTCCTCCTCCTATCGTTACTTGAGTTTTATATTACACTGTATTACATTCCAGCCAAATGTATGGATTTAAAACAAATAAATGATGAGTAAATGAACAGAACAACAAAGTAAAAAACAAACAAAAAACAATACATTTTTCCTCTCAGTAAGGTAAAGAATATGAAAATGCAAGTTAAAGAAATAGTGAAATATAAAGGCAGAAACTCCTGCAATACTCAACCCATTTTCAGAGTACTCATGTTTTACATTATGATGTTAAAAGTTTATAGTATCTTACTAGTCAGTGGTTCTTTTTTTTTTTTCCTAGTGTAACATAAAGGATCATACCCACATGACTTTATTTGCAGTTGCACAGAAATATCTAAAAGAAAAATCTGACTTCAATAAATGAAGTAGCCAAAGCAGTATGGCAATTTCTGACATCTTCTAACTTCTAACCCAAAAGCTATACTTATTTATACACGTGTGAGTACATACACATGTTACAATTGTACGTATATGCATATTAATAATTCCTATAAATATTTGTGTTTATATAACATGAGCATAAGGAGTTTTTAACGGATAAAATAATCAGTGGAAAATCCACGAGGGAGCTATGCAAGTCATCCTAAGTGAGCAATATTAAGAGATAAAATCCCGTCATTCATCCTGTATTCAATATATATTTTACAAATACATTCCTATAAAAATGTTAAAAAGAGTTTTACAAATTTTATTAGGATTATTTTTCACATCCATCTGCTTGTAAAGGCAGGCTCCCTTAGTACTAAGATTCCAACTGTAGAGGGCCCTGAGGGAGAAGAATAGTATATATTTAAAAAAAAAAACTCTCAAATTATGCAAAGCAGATTTCCAGCATATAAAAAGTGTCATAATCTTAAAGTCTGCTGTGAGCTAAAACTATGTGCCAATGGAAATCAGGGACTCTTCCCTGACTAAGAGCATAAAGTTTCCATTTTCATTCCTTAGATTTGCAAGGAATGATGCTAATCTGCATAGCCCCGGCACTGAACTCTGCCCAGCTCAGCTCTTCAACAAATTTAATTTTTAGCAGTGTTTATGCAAATTCTATGAAGACAAAAACAGGAACAAAGAAAAATGTTTCTCTTGTAAGAAGAAGTACTAAAAACTGTGCAATTTGATATACCCCAGAGGTCTGGAATTCTAACCAGGCTCCAATTAAAGCCTCATCCAGCAAGGGCAGAAGAACTGGTCAAATTGGCTACAGCTGCATGTAACCATACCACGTATAAACGGTCACCTAGTTAATCCGTGCAGCATTATAAAAAGTGACGTGGGACCTTTTCAGGAGTCAAACTGACTGAGCAGGCACACAAATGAACCTGCAAAGGGTTCCTGCCCAGTAGGTATTTACATTGCAAAGTCACTTTTCTCTAGCCACTTGCAAGGAAAAGAAGACTTCTAAAATAAAGGAGAAACCTCATTACAATTTCAGAACCCACAAAATCTGCTTAAGAGAATTGTCTTCCAAGAATATATGCTTAAACATGGATGAATAAAGTAATAGTTCATTCTTAAAAGCAATCATTTTGGTTGTAATCATTTTATGCTTTCAGTTGTAATAATTTTATTATTATATCTAGACATTTAATATGCAGTAGGGTGACTGGATTAGAACTACAATGAAAAGCTATTCAGTAATGGACTGAAAAATTCAGGAAAGTTGAACTGATTTGTATCTAAAGAATTGTCAGAGCAAGATTTAGCTGACAGTTAAATTTAGCTGATAAAGCTAAATACTGTCTTAAGATGTAGCTGTGCATTTGAATTGCATTAGCTTTCCAAAATAAAATTATTGTCATGATGAGGTTAGATGATAGAAAGTGAAAGTGAAATATAGATAGTTATACACATATGTAACTTGATAGCGAGGGATCAGAAACATCAATCTAGTGTAACCTTAGTGCATTCAGTTCATTTTGTAAATACTCACACCAGCAGAACAGCAAGTTGAATCAGGACTACTCTTCGCAGGTGCAAATCATTACACACTGCTTGCATTTGCCCAAATTTCTGGGTGTAAGTCTATGTCTACATGCTGCCAGATCAGCAGTTTGTAAGTGGGTGGCTGAAGCAAGCCAAGATTTCAGTGTTATCTCTTCCAGATTTTTCCGGTACATTAGTATACACTTTCTGGCTGCAAACAATAACATACTGTATATGTCATATTGTTAGTAGTATGCTTTAATTTCAGATGTAAAACTGCCTCTCAAAATAGTGTGAAGAGTGAATTAAAAAAGAATGTCATAATACGAGAGCTGTGAGAAACTAGAAAAGACAGAGGAACATATTTTCAGGTTCCTTGGATATATCACAACATATGGTCTAGGGAACATTTTATACTTACAACAACCCCAAAATAACGAATTGTCATTCATAAGATTCTTCCATGCTTTTGAATTCTAAAGATCAGCATCTTATCTCATTTTCTCTTTATTGTTGGCATAAATCCACATATTCCAATAGCATCCAATATGAGATATTTAATTTATTAAAGAAAAAGTCTTTGCTTTTCTGGTCTCTGTGTGTTCCCCACATCCACACAGGCTCACCAAAACTGAAGTTTTCATAATATGGAGTATTGTATTACTGGGCTGTGTTCACTACATAGAATTTCAATGTTAAGATTAAAATCAAACACTGTTCCTTATCCTAGGTACTATTAAATTCCAAGATATAAATAACTAGCCTTTTGACTTTTGGCGAGAAGGATTTTAAACTTTGAATAATTTTAGCTTAAATTCTCAAATACTGAGATCCATCCACAGCTCCCATTATTTTCACTGGGAGATGAGTAGCAAAATCTCACATTTTAAATACATGTAACTCCAGTAATTGTAGAATGATAAATATCACTTTAAAACACTGAGACACTGAAGTTTATTAAGATTTCTCATAAAAAGAAGCTGAAACTTTCAGCTGCAACTTTATGTTGCTTTCAAATGTTTAATCTACGAGATAATATGAATTACACGGTACTTTTAATTACCATAATTAAAGCAATAATCATCTTTTGGAAAACAACTTGGTCACACATCAGTCATCATTTCTAGAATACCAGAAGCATGAGTAAAAATTTCTTATGTTACATATAATATCACTTCAGTTTCCCTACTCTCCTGCCAGTCTGTACAAACTGATTATCAATACCTTTGGCTGCTTTGAGAGACATGGAGGAAGTGACCTTAACACACCCACAGCAGGCATAGAACTGCACTAGACTTTGTAAATTCTCCTAGTGCAAGATGAGCAGAGACTGTCCTAAATTTTATGGTCATTGAACACCCCCCCTTAAGCAACTTGTAAGGCATCTGGAGAACAAACCTGGCATACAGCTGGCCTGTACTAGAGAAATTCTGTTCCGTTCCCAAATTTAAGTTAATGTCTATGCTCCAGTATAACTAAAATGAGAACACAAGTTAAATCTTCCTAGTTTTGCTTGAAGTTTGGACCTTACTATTTGCACTAGAACACACTTCCCTGTGTTGCTTCAATATGTAGTTATAGAGTGTGAGATCTACCCAGTGTCATATAATCTTTCAGTTCTACACACGCTATGAATGCCTACCATTTTGTAAACACAATTACAATAATATGGATGAAATGGGAGCTGTATTTTTTATTTTTTTCCCACCATTAGCAACCTGGATTTTAGATGTCCAACATTTAAATAGCAGGTCTATTACAGAATGCTACTTAACTGGGACTCAGAATTAAAATCAGTGGAACAAAGGAACAAAATGCTTTCATGAGCTTCATCTAGTAGACTAAATACACTATTATGCTTTCTGTGCATCTGGATAGCCATACAATGTATGAGGGGTTGAAATTACTTTTGAATACCAGAAACAATGTGTTTTTCAGGATAGGAAGTATTTCCAATTACGTTGTAAAAATGAAGGGAAAATGGGTTTATTTAGAAATACTAAAGCAGTTCAGTGAATTAGTCCAGTTTGATGACATTGATGCAATCCAGCAATGAGCTTGTTGCTCAAAAATTCCTTATCCAGGAAAGTATGCAAACCCAAACATAAATATAAGCATTTGAGGAACAAACAACTGGGTTAAACAAGTGCTGCTAACTATTCATGTCCCATCGTCAATATTCCTTCCATTGGTGAAGGACCAATGTTGTCATCAAGCAGTAGCATATACAGACTCTTCTGAAAAGAGGAGGAAAGGAATGAACTAAAGCTTGCTTGCAATAAGCATGGTGGCTGACTGTGGAGGAGTCCTACGTACCCCACAGAAGAAACAGAGAAATGGAGACAGAGTGATGTAAGAGATCTTGGTTACAATGCCTTCCTCCAGCTTATTGTGGAAGTATCCAAATGAGCACAAGAGATTAGGCCCTTCAGGGGCAATATGTACTACAGGCATAATGATAGTGTTTTGTCCTCAGCTTTTGGATGTTGCTTTTTGATTGGAAAATACTTGCATACAATATGCCCATAAATCCAGACAAAGTCAGGAGGAAATAAGGTGGCAATGGATATTTTTCTTTCTTAAGCAACATTCTACAATTGTTTTGATAATGAATATACTCTAAATGCTAATAGTATTTTGCATTTGTAGAAGTATCCTTAATTTACTTTGTAGGAAAATACAATTTCAAGGAATTGACTCTTTGCGCAATTCCTCTTGACTAGACTTATTATTATGAAAATAATTCTACTTCTCGATAAGTAGGATAAACACACCATTTGTAAATACTTCTGATCTGAGTATTTTCTCTTGAAAATTATTTTGATTGATTTATTTTTAATATAATTTCCTGAGGAACTTCTGTAGCACTTAAAAATACAGAGTAAATACAGAGTCATACCAAATAAATTCAGAATAAATTTCATGATATGGATACCACTTTATGAACTATTGAAAAAGGAAAGAGACACGCAGTGAGAAGGGTACAAACTGACGCAGGAATTAACATAAACTAGTAGAAATAATAACTCCTTATGGACTGATAGATACACTGTCAAAAAATTACTTATTTTAATTCAGACAGATATGTATCAGACATTCAGTTCTCTTGCTAGTAACTAATTATGGTGAAAGTATGCAATTCATTATTCATACCATTGTAAGAGAAAACTGTCATGTCTATTGCAAAGACATTAGGCAGCTCCTAACCTTAACTGTGATCTAGCTTTTAATAACTGCTGAATAGAATTAGTCTGATTTATTACTGGCCTCAAAACTCCTGTTCAGAGGTGTGCCATCTACAAATATGGCTGCTTGAACTTCACTGTTTATCTTCCCATTGAGTAAGGAAGATAGCTATTCTAAAGCAGAATAAAACCTTTAGAGAAATACCAGAGCACTAGATGGCAAAGTAGACAAAACTCAGCATTTGCTAATATTTGTGCATTCTCATGATTTTTTTTTTCTTTACCTCCGACATTCTCAAGCAGAACAGATCTATATGGAAAGTCATAAAATTCACACTACTTACCCCAGAGGCTAGAATGACTTCCTTCACAAATAAATAATTAGACAGATTTACAAAACGCACGTTATTTTCCCAAGTGACTGGAACGGCTCCAAGCGATTAAATACATAATTAGGTAGTTTTTCTAAAATGCTTATTATTTACCTGAGAGTCTCATTGCAGACTCTCTGGTAAATACTGTCTCCCTGCTAGCAGTTATTACCAAAAACGCCTCCATAATTTCCAGCCTTCCTCCAGCAGTGATATAAACAGAGGATATTACTTGGGGCAATGGATCATGAAAAACAAAATCTGACTGTGCCAGCCAGCCTATTTAACTGACAAGCTGAGCTTCTTTTGTACCTGGCATTGCACTCTTTCATATTACAAACAAAGTAGAAAGAAAACAAAAAGACTTTTCAACTTTCTGGTACTTTAGTTTGTGTTTAAACTAGCCAAAAATCCTGCCAAATGCTGTGCCTATGCGTATTTATGCACATGCCTGAATATGGAAGAGAGAAGGAAAAAAAAAAACAACAAAAAATCCCACAGCCAAAATCTATTAACTGCTCTTCTTTCTGGTAAGGATAATGGAGGAAATATCAAGTGTTAGCCATAAAACAAGTAAGCAAGCCCAGAAGCCCCATATTCCTTCTGACATGGGACTTTCTTCCCCACACAGCTGTCTTGGGACACATTATCAGAGAGGATAGTGCTTCATCTGTAAGTACTGCAATCACTTCTCACAGCATCACGCATGCAACAAGTGCCTGAGAGTATTCCTGCTCACAAGTTGCTGGTTGGTGTCTACACTGAGCACAAAGACAGGAAAAAAAAAAACGGTCAGCCAATAGACCTAACTGGCTCACCTATGCAACAATTGCCCTTTTCCTAGTGATCATGAACAATAAAACTGATCCTCAAAAGTGACTCTTTTACATTACTTTGATCTGCCCAGTGTCTGCATTGCTTTGTGGTCCTTACAGAGGAGATCAAGAGTGACTGGAATGTCAATTAGAAATAAGAAAGCAGGAGGAGACAGAAAGGCACAACAAGGTGAGAAGAAAAAAAAAAAAAGACATGAGAACTGAAGAGCAAGAAAAAAAGAGATGAAAAAGATACAGAGGGTAAGACAATAGCATTTAGTGATCAGCAAATAATGCAACAAAGATGCCCCCCCCAAAAAAAAAAAAAAAAAAAGATATTGCCACCGAAGGAGGGAAAAGAAGATATTTTGCTTATCAAAAAGGAAGAAAAGAAAAGAAAAAAAATGTTAGAAGAAATAAAGTAGAATACTAATAAGCTTATTCTTCAATAAAAAAAAAAAAAAAGAGAAAAATAAATGGTAGACTTTTACTATGCATACCTTTTTCATTTTTTTTTCTAGTAAGGTGTTTCACATGTCTAGCCCCCCCCCCCTTTTTTTTTAACACCTTCATCGAAGTTGCTTGTGGTTTTACACATACGTAAGATGAGTTCATGGTCACAAGCAAATATCCTAAATGGGGATGACAATCTCTTCAGAATTCTAATTTGATGCTAATAGAGTAAAATTCTGGCTTGGATACTCGGGCCATTTCAATAAAATTCGTAACAGTAAAAGTATTCTTGAGGCACTGGTGAGTGTCTTGTGCAGTGTGAGCCACAAAGCTGAAGGTGGAGTAGCTGAGATGTGCACCAAATGACGACAACTGCACACTTTGCCAGATCATTGCTTTTATAGCAGGCACATCATTTTTTATGAGGTTTAAAAAGAGATACCTAGGGCAAAGGGAGACAGAGAAAAAAATGGGTTCTGACAGGCAGATAGTGGGTGACTCTGACAGCACACCACGACACTACTAGATACTCTCATCTTCAAAGATAATTATTTCCATAACAATCTGACTTCTTTTACAAATAAACAGATTACAGGTTGCATCTTGGTGTTTCAGTTTAGGCATGTCAATGGTATGTAACACATAACACTTCACATATTATGCATTCTTTTGAATGTTGCTGTATTGGCACTTATTTACTGTTGAAATTTATCCATGAGCTTTTGCAATAAAGAAAGTACTCAAAGCTATTGGTAGGCAATGTTGAAACACTGCTTGGACTAAACCTGCTAGTGAAGGAGGCAACTAGCAAGGGTCTGGCAAGTTTCACTTTCTCGAGCATTTCAGTAACAGCGAAGTGATAAGTGAACCTCCTTTGCCCCCATTTTCAAGTCATTTAAACAATATGTAAGTAAAATATAGGTGCCACTGTCCTTCTTAACAAACTGTATCTCTTGTTTTTTATCCTTTACCTTGGCTATGATTCAAATTGAATTAAATATTAGAAAACTTCCTTTTCAGAAGGTGTCTCTGATTTTCTCCAGCCATGCTATCCACCTAAATTCTGCAAATTGCAATGATAGTGTCCGTACATATATTTAAAGGATAAAATATAAAGCACTGCAGTAAATACAGCAGTATTAAATGTTCTGGCAGAAGATATTGTCCTGTTACTTTCATTGAAATAATGAAGCTACTTTATGTTTTAGAATTGGAAAGTGAAATATAAACATTTCTAAACTAGCCCAAATTTATCAGGCAGCAAAGTAAAAAAAAAAAAAACAAAAAAAAAACCAAAAGCTAACTGTAAGCCTCTGAATAATTTCTTATTAAGACCTTATTAAAACCCACCATCTGCTTAAACACTTTTTTTTTTTTTTCTTAAAGATTCTTATTTTCAAATAAACTACTTTGTTATCATACAGTTGACAAATCTGTGTAGGTAACAGTGTGATAGTTTAATATCACACTGTGATATTAAACTGCCTGTGAACCTGCAATCCAAACTTACTTATACCACTACCTGTTCTCATGGTCTTTTTTCAACTACCTGTGTTCAGTGCCAGTGCTCTATCTACCCACTTTGTGTAGTGTGGGTTCCAAAGAGTCAAAAAAAAAAATATCTCAAGCAGATAGATTACAATTGCAATATCCAAGGACCAGTTCTTGAAATTGGCTGATGGTACCAAGTTCTAAGTGAAAGTGCTGAAGTATCATATCAATACCTGATGCATCACATCAGTTTAGAGACTGACACAATGCAATGTGCAGGTGCTCAGATTTCATAAACGTTTTATTTTTAGTTAGTTTAAAAGGACTTTAGTTTAAAGCACTGAGGATTGCATCTCAGTGGCATTTCATCAGTGGAAGTGGCAGCATGTTGTTCCACCCTCACTTTTAATTTCTACAAAGTGCTTTAGCTATGAGGAGGACATTTGATTTCCATGCTTACGAGGTCATTTGTTACATTTTCAGGAAAGAGAACCAGGCTATCAATTGACAGCAGCTGACATGATGTCTTTGGGAACATGAACACAGATTCTCCAAGGACCACAATGAGAACAACAAGTTATTGCATGCAGACCTACCTTTCAACCATCACCAATTTCAGCCACTGCTATGGTGGACTGTATTTGAACCTGATACAGAATGAAAATCTCCTTACTAAATAATACACCTTATCCCCGTTCTGCCATTTCTTTCTTTTCTTTAAATATATCTCTGAAGAGATAAATTATATTGATGTGCAGTTTGAACCATGTTTCTTTTTATAACCCTCACTTGCACCTACATTGTGCAATCATTTGGCACATCTGCTATATCAAGAACAAATCTGATTTAAGAGTTTTAATAAGAACTTGCATCAATAAATTATAACAGATTGGTGATTAGTAGTATTATTTATATGCAATATTTTTTTACCTCTTATAATGCTGATGTCTGCTTCACGGGGATTAATTATTTTCATAATTTTGTCTAAGTAGTAATATAGAAAATGTCAAAAAGAAAATTAGATTTTCACTTTCCAGACACAGAAATTTAATTAAAGCCAACTCCTTGTTGAAGGAAAATGTCCTTAGCTGGTTCTGTGATGTAGCAGCAGCTCTACATGCTGCCATGTGGGAGACCAAAGCTTAGAAAGTGACTCGGGGAATATTAATCACCAGGCTTCAGAGACTAAACACATGCTGAATGTGCCACAGTTGGTCCCAGCAACTTATTTATGGGGTATATAAGGTAGCAGACATTAATGAATTCTTACAAAGGCTGCTGCTTGCAGAACCCACCTTAGAGATGGTGCTACACTGAAAGAGACCCTCTGCTCAGATACAAACTCATCTCTCAGGAAATCTGCAATTATCCAAGCATGAAGGGTCATATTCTCTTCCTGTTATTCTGAAAGTGTAAGCTAAACTCTCAAACACATTCAAGCTATAAAAATTAGCGTCTTCTACAGTCCTTTGGACATTTTCAGGACAAACACCCAGATGTCTTCAGTCTGTTGAAGAACAGTTCACATGTAAACCACTGAACTACTGTGATTGAAGGCTAAATTCCCATGCATATCAAAATGTGCGAGAAGCTGGAGGCATTATTTCACCATTTTACCCAACCTTCTTCTTCAGATCTTTTTTCTTTTGTTCCTTGAATAGTCATCAACATGTCTTAATGAATGTCTCAATTGGTTGGAGGCTTAAAAGTGACTGACCAACCCAGTCAAGGGTTGATATACCCACATCAAGTGATTATTATCAGATAAACCACTATAGGCAGAAGCACTTTCAGTCAGAACGAATATCCTTCATTTCCAAAGACAAAGTCACAGCTCTCACTGACCCCATTTGAGACAAAAATTCACCTCCACTTCAGCAGGACATAGTAGTGAAAGACTGCCCATATTCTGCCACTGTTTCAGTATGTGTATTTTACGTTGACACTGGGCAACTTTTTCTATATGAAAAGAAGTCTGCTTTGAAAGATCATTCCTAGTTGCTTTTAGAGCCAATTAATTTCTAAGCAAGATTTTTTCATTATCTTTTGCCCTTCGGTATTACTAACTGGAACGAGCCTACATGCACTGTCATCTCCATGTAATTTAAAAATTAAATATATTTCAGCAGAAGAAGTAGTAAGAGATAAGGGAGAAAAACACCTATAGTAGGCAAGCTCATGCTGAACTTAATTATGGCAACTCAAAGAATCATGTGGTATGATTTCACTGTAAGCTGTTCCTGGAGAAGAATTCAATGCCTGCCTCAAGCATATCAAGCTCCGCTTGTTCTGAAGATTTTGAGACTGTTTAGATATGGAGTTGGCAATCTGCTGTTAGAGAAACAGAGCAAAGACTTGAGGGGACAAATCTCAGATGTTGCAGCTTGAACTTCAGTCAACACTGAAAATAGAAATGAAGGAGCTGTTGTGACTTTCAATCATGTCCTTTGTGCTAGACTCTTGCGCTTCTGCTAGTAAAGGACCACAAAAAAGTTCTTGATACACTGTTGGTTCATGTTTATTTTATGCTCCTACTAAGAGGAGAATTTACATTTAAATTTAAATTTTAAAAAAGCTCTTCAGGAAACCACTGCAAATTCAATTACCTCTTAAAAGTAAGAATCTGATTTATCTAAGATGATTTTGATTCACTTCTCTGGTAAAGTCTGGTTGGAATAAACTTATAGGTAGTGAAATAAGGTTAGCTTCACCCACTAGACCAGGGTATAAGGCAGTCTAGCTGTATTACCTGATAAACTTTTGACAATTTTTAAAAAGAATGTGGGGATGTGGATGACCTTTTGTCAGTAAGGCTCTCTCCTCCAGGGTGTTGCACAGATCTCTGCCACTTGTTCTGTGCACATACAGTATTATAGAAGAAATCATTTCTCATCTTAGCCTATTAATCAGTAGTCTGTATAACTTTAAAGGAAAGGAAATCAGAGGAATCTACTTCTAAAACATATCAGAGGTGAAAAAGAAGCAATATGTTCCTAGGAAAAGCACTGTAAGAAGGGTCACTGTACCTGGCTTCCGATACAAACTCAGTAAATGATCTTTTGTGTAACCTCTAGCTGATGTGTCACCTCTACTTCTCTTCCCTTCTTTTGCCACTCAAATGATAAGCCCAAAGGGACAGACATTGCCTCTTACTAAGAAATATAACTAACATCTAAGTCAATGCAGTATGTTCAAACTACATGAATAATAAAGAACTGTGGTTGTATGAATGTGAACAGGAAGAAGGAAAACCTCTCACTAAAAGTGCAATGCAGACATATCAGGAATTTGCCTTAGATAAGATAAAAGCAACAGCACATCATTTTCATACAATATTACTTTTGTGAAAAGCTCAAAATTAAATTTAAATTTTCTTTCATTGCTTCTAAGAACTTTAGAGTGTCTTAAAAGGAACAATAAATAGTTAAGGAAAGATGGTCATCTCACTATCTCATTGTATAATCTTTCATAGTTTGCTCTTTTTTCGCTCATCTTTCTGCCTCATCTAGGAAATATTAATTTCAGTCATAATGCTGATATGGCAGAATCCTCCTCACCCATATACAAAGAAGGATCTGTTTTCTTGTGAGACATTTTCAGTGATCAGTCTGTGAGTTTAGCTTGAACTGACAGAGTAGAAGCCCTCTGTATATCAACAACAGATCACAAAATTCTCACTTTGCCTGATGATTTTATTTACAGAAACAGTAAATACTTATTCTGCCCATAATACACAGGGAAGATATGGTCAGAATTAATGAGTAGGCTGAACATCTAAATTATTTTTATATAGGGAAATGATCTAAGGTTCACTGTTCATCAAACAAATGCATGAATGTATTAGCTTGTATAATCTACTTTTTATGAAAAGCTTTCCAGGAATGAGAGGATAAAAAGGTTTTGCTTTTCTACAGTGATGCCCTTTACCATGGCAGTCCTTACATTCCCTCTGCAGAAGGAGTAACCAGCTTACACTGAGAACAATGACATGAGGACAAGTAGGCATACAAGCCGTCCTTAGACTAGACAGTGGGAAAATTGATGACAGAAAACATCCAGGAAAGAGGAAAAAAAAAAAAAAAGTCAGTTATTTCCAAATGCCCTTCCAAAAGATGCTCAGGTATCCCTTTAAGAACATGAATAGAGAACATGGTTGCATTCCTGCATTTTCCCTATCATGGGCAATGCCGGAAAAAGAAAAACACAACTAGAGCTGTCACCACAAACACTATGAAAACTGTAATTGCTTGTTTATTAATTCCTTGGAGTGGAAAAAGCCTCTTCTAAGTTGTACAATATGTAAAGAATAAAAAGCATTTTTCCAGCCTCCTACACCTGCTTCTGTATGCTCAGATATTTCATGCAAACAAGAAATTACAAAAAGTTTATAGCTGTCAGGAATTTAGCATAATGTGTCTGCTTTCAATCTCTCATATTTTATTATTCTAATAATAAAATGCCATTTCCTACATTACTTGAAATACTTTTTAAGCAGGAGAACACAGATTGCAGAAACTGTTCCTGTATCAAGGCTTCATACCAGGTAAATTTTGCTTCATGTGCTGACTGCTGCACTCTGATTTTAGACCCACTGTTTACCTCCTCACCTCCTTCACTGAGAAGGCTCTGTTTGTAGATCACTGACTGCCACTTTAAAATCCCTTGCACAGGAACACACACACCTTCCTAAATGTATTAGGGATTTTGTCTATAGCAAAAAAAAACACACTAATTGGAGCAATCAAATCAAATGTGGCTTTCCTCCTTCCTTTTACTTGCAAACTTTGCTTTGACTATCTATTTATTCTCCCCTTTTCTTTTTGGGTACTACAATTTTGAAAGATGATTCAGAGATTCATCACTGCTTTGATGTCCTGCACAGGAATAGAAACATCCCTGTTAATATACAAATAGAATCTAATGGGGATAAAAAAAATAATCTTAAAACATATGCCTCTTTTATCCTTCCCCAGCAACTTTCTTCCAATTGAATGTGGCTCTTTAAACATTTTGTTATACTTTAAAGCTATTGGTGGTAATTTTACTCATTTAATTATATATATGTGGTAAAATGAAATTACTTCCAGATACAATAGTGCTTTACAGTCATCAGGAGATCTGCATCTTTTATCCAGATTCATTTAAAATACATAATGCATATGATTACTCATAAGAAATAAACTGATGCAAAGACATTTTAGTAAAGTGCCTACAGCAGTGCAAAACCTTGCCTTTCCTTGGCCTCGCCAACTTTCCTTCTCCCAGAGATCCACGGAAGTTTATTTTACCCTGGGGACTAAGACCCCTAATGCCATAATGCTATTTTAAAAATGAAACAGTGATCATAAGAACAGTATGTGTAATACAATGGGGTAATACATTGTATATTTGTATACAATTCCTGCTTTGAGGCAATACTATGAGATTCTTTGCCCTGCACAGTAACTAAATAACCATAAATGATCTTTCATGCATATGCAAATCTGTTCCTCTAAGCACCTTATTAATTATTTCAAAGATACTTGGAGGTCACAACTCATGGAAATTTCTATGCATGAAGCCTCATTAATACAAGACACCACACAGCGAGATGGGATAGATTTTTGTTGGCATTTAACAAGGGCAGAGAGAGTATAATCTGTAACGTTTACTTTTTTATTCTAATGACCGATGAAATAGAGCCAGCTTCTATCCATAAATCCTTTCTCTGAGCTGATACAGTGGGTTTGAACCATGGGGCTGCTACCACAATTTTCTGAGCAACTAATCCTATCAATGCACCAGAGTTACAGTGCTCAGAGCTGTAGTTCTCCCATGCTGGCTGTTCTCAGCTGGAGTAGCACTGCCGGGCACTAGATTAGCAGCTAAACACTAAGGAATTAAGAATTTTGTTCTTTGTCCAAAAATCTCAGCAATGACACATTTTGTATAGGAATGTAGCAATGTTATGGCATTATCAAGGTGATATACCATAGCTCATCAGATGGGATAGCCTTCTGAACACATATTGTCTTCTACATGATTAGGGTGAATAAGAGAAAAAAAAGAAAAAAAAAAAAAGGGAGAAAAGCAAGGATAGAACCCCACAGAATACCTGAACACAATTACAAAATGCACCTTCTGGCATATATGTGCCAGGAAGCAAGATATTAAACGTACTTGAGAAGCACTATTCAAGTGCAATCCCTAAATCGTTTCCAGCACAAGTTATCATACATATGTGATAACACTGATCTTGTCTGTCATAGTGACCCTTTGCTGTAGCAGCTGTTGTTTATTTTTATTCTGGTGTGTGTGTGGTGCTTTCACCTCTAGATTGATCCAATAAAAGATATAAAAATCTTGCTATGTTGGTACATTCCCTTGATAAAAATTGGGAACAGTGAGTCAAATGTTAATGGAAACTGCAGGCTATGTTCATTATGTTATCTCTATTTTTCAAAAACACTAGAATGAACACAACTAATTGGAAGTGCAAAAAATTTAAATAGGCTTAATTACAAAACTAAACCTTCTACAGTTCTAGGGCAATGTGTGCACATATGCCTTGAAAAAATGTGCTAGATTTTAAGTAAATTAATTATTATATGAAAACAGAAAACTGAACTGACTTTTACAACATACAGACCCAGAATAGTAGTATTTTCTGCTTAAGACACCATGAATACCACTTCGACATTAGTTTGTAATGCTTAAAAATATATGAATTAATACAGACTAAGATTTTGATCGGTCTGTGTCACCTGGTTGCCTACTGCAACATAAAGCTCATTACAGTAAACACAACTCTGTTTTGTATTCCTTTTACAAGCAGGCTTAAATCAAGATCAAACCTTTCAAATAAGCTTAGATCAAATATATTTCGCTTTGAGTCAAGCACTGTTAGAGATAACATGTATTAAACCAACATTGCCACAATAAGAAAGAAAAGTAATTTCTTGGCAATGTCCCATGGTATTCATTCCTATCAAGAGGAAATAATTTTAGGCTTCACTGAGGTAATTAGAGCAGGCTGTGTCAAACACTGCTTTATCTTCCTCACATGTAAATACAAACTGCAAATTGCAGTTACAAAAACAAAGATTGTGAACTGTAGATTGCAAAACTGCAATCTTATACTATTCGGTAGGAGTGCCATGATAGGTAGAAAAGAAAATCACATGATACTGTTCTGAATATTTCTTAATTGAATACACTAGTGATGAAAGCTGCTGAATCCATAGCTATGAAGGAGGGTAAACTGATTTGTAGTGGAGCAGTAAGAGCACTGGGACTGGTAGCGCAAGCTTTCTTCTTCACAGTGTGGTGAAACTCAGCCTCCCGTCTTTCTCACATGACAAAAGATAACTTCGTCATCAGTTCCTAACTCAAATAAAACCTAACTCTAGAAACAACCAAACCTCTTGCACACCAGCAAGTCAGGTTAAAGGTAACTACAAAAAGGAAGCAGTAAAATCATAACAGCACCAATCAGACTCTTCAGGCTGCAATGCAGTCTGAAAGATAATGCTTAGAAATGCTTTTACTGATGCAGACCTGATAACACAACAAAGAGAACTGACAGAGGTAGCAATCAATTTTAGGTTTAGGTGGAATAATATTTAAAACTGCTGAGTTTTCACAGATTGTGACTGAGAACCTCTGTAACACAAAGTGTGTCAGCACAACATTATGTCAATGCTTCTTAGAGATCAGCAGGCTGGCTCTGGTGCAAGCAGGTATGCCTGGACAGTACCAAAAACACTGTGCAGCAATGCTAGCATGGGTCCTGAAGTAGTATTTGCCTGGACAGTCCACATCAGTTTACCAACAGTGTCAAAAAGCCTGTCCTACATGCTATATTGACACAACTATATTTCTTTTCCTTCAGCATTACAATTCTCTGACTCAAGAATCTCTGTACTACATTGCACTGGAGCACAACTCATTGGCATAGGGTAGCACCTCATCAGGCAGTTTTCAAAGTAATATTCATACTAGCTAGAGAATGCAGACAAAATGTATAGCACGTGTATTATTCTTATTCTTACTACAATTACTACAACAACTACCACTATGACAACTACTTTATTATTCTATTTATATTATTTGGAAAACAGTTTTTTCATTTGGGGATTTCTGAAATGTGAAGATTAGCAATACTTTAGCATTTCCATGCTCAGTTATTTTAATACAAAGTATAACATATCTGAGACTAGGTTGGCAGCTGAACCCTATCTACGGTACCGACTTAGTGACCACACTGACCACATGATGCTACAGTAATGGTGAATGAAAGAGCACTGGGTAGAAAGTTCTTGTTAGGTTCTCCATTACAAGTTTTTTTACACAATACTAAAAATCAACACACATCAGTGTGTACATGCAGTAACAGAGCAAGTTGCATTGAGGAGGGATGGAAGTAAATCTGGCAAGTAAACAGCACATAAACAGTAATTCTAGTGAAATGTGATTTGATGACCACTGATACAAGTAGATCACTCCTGACGTTATTAATAATAAATAATTTTAATGGCTCTTATTAGTATACTTACAACATCCTTAAGGCATGCTCTCACTATGAGTAAATGCCACTCCTAAGAAATACTGACAATTTTTCTCCCATGTAGTGATTTGAAAGTTACCTGTCAGCTATTCAGGCATCCAGGCAGTTGTCATCTATGCAGCTTCTAATATGTTGGAAAATGATTCTTATAGCTCCACATAGAACTTGTTGCAAATATATATGTATGTAAGAAAATATAGCAACAGGAAAAATAAATTCTAATATACTTCTTCAAAGTAAAATTTTTGAGAGTTTTGCAGTCCCTGAGCCAATGTAATGGAATGGATTCTCAAAACACATCTTCCAGATTCATAGTCTTTGTTTACTTATGCCAAACGTTTCCTATTCAGTTAAAACAGGTTATCTACCACCTTTACTGGGTGATCTACATTTTGTTCAATGCAGTGACAATTAGTAGCAATAATTTCTCAACAGGAAGGCTATTTGAAATTCCTATTGCAGTCTTTTTTTTTTTTGTTTTTTTGTTAGTTCTTGAAGACAGGCCAAGAAAGTTAACATCTTATTTCACTCAGAAGTGGAGATGTGCAGGTCAAGGATTTTTTTATTTTTATTTTTTAAACCAGTAGTGTAATGCTATCTTCTGTTAGCACTTCACAATTATAAAACACTTATATATATATATATATATATATACATATAAAATATCTGCATTTGCTTTTAAAAGAAATGCCCTTTGGAATCCAGTTAATATTCCAGTTCACATGCTCAGCAAGAACCACTTCAATATTCAAATATTTCCTCCATGAAACAAAACAATTCCTTTGGAAAGTGTAACTCCATAGGTATACTGAAATTAATTGGCAATTAAAAAAAGAAGATCAAAATCATATATATATATGTATATATATATATATATATATATATATATATGATTTTTTTTTTGAAAAGAAAACCCACTAAGACATACCTACACAAGGGAGGGAGTAGCCAAGCTCCAGGTCATGGATGAATTGACGGTCATTCAGCATAGTCACACAGTACAAATGGAAACAGTCTAGGCAAATGACATGGCGATGCATGCACTGGAACACAAGCACAGGACTCCTGTTAAAAACAAAACAGTGAAAATTAATGAGTACTTTACCATGTATACTGTGGACCAAACTCCACAAAAATCCTCATATCAAACTTTGAATTTTGTAATAATTTTTCCTTAGTAGTAGACAAGACTAGTGTCTACATAAAGCCATAATTTCACCTGGCATACTGCAGCACTTTTAAACAGAGACGGCTTCTAACATGAAACAGTTGTAAGGTACAGGAAACAAGTTTTTACTGAAACTTGAAACTGGCACTGTTTACTGTACTGAAAACTGGAACCTAAACCAGTGGAAAATACATTAGGAACAGAAATCCTTTGTATGAGGTGAGGTAAGATCATATATGGTAAAACATCAAATAGAAGCTAGGTGGGATTAGATAGAAATGTGACCAGCCAAAGGTAAACTGGATTTTGTGAAGACCACCCTGTGCCTTCAGCCTCTCAAATCAGCCACTGGAACTGCACAGAGAGAGCACTTCCTTACTGAAATTGAGCAAAATAATTCAGCTTCTGGAGAGAGGTATGGGATTCAATTGGGAACAAGATGTCTAAACTTCAGTGCTATATATAAGTATCTATCTGCATGCTAAGTGAGAAATTCCCACTATAGTAAATGCACTCAGTGGAGCCTGGAGCTGATCAGCCACCAGCTATCTGCTTTGGGCTGAACTGAATCACCCACTTGACTCTGTTGTCTGATGAAAAATCCACTGATGATAATGCGAGCAAACACCCACCACACATGCAGATGCTTACACGGAAACAACTAAATATGGGTATCCCAAGCTTGACAGGATGCTGCTTGCAGAAATGCAGAAAAAGAACACTTGGGACAACCGAGGAAAAACAGTTTTACTCCTGAGCTTGAAACCCCCCAGCAGTGGCCTCAACAAGGAGGGGCAGCAGCTTACAAAATCCTTCTCCGAATGAGTATTCATGTATAGTGAACAATATAGTAAATATTACATGCAGAAAATAGTGATAAGCCTATGGTTTTCTATATGTTAACTTCAGCTAACCGTGGGTACACAAACTTTACCTGTCAATTCCAAAGGTGGAAGGCCAGGCTAGATGAGGCTTTGGGGAACCTGATCTGGTGGGTGGTGTCCCTGCCCATGGCAGGGGGTTTGGAACTACATGTTGATAGTCTTCAAGGTCCCTTCCAACCCAAACCATTCTGTGATTCTATGATTCTGTGAAAGTAATGACTATAACCTCTTTGATAAAGTCATGTGCTCTGCGCTGCACTATACCACTTGCCTACCCCTTCCTTGAGGAGTTGAGGAGTACTACCAATCTCAAGCATCAAAGATGGAAAAATAGAAAGAGAGATGCATTAAGCTGAAAAGAGTGGTGAGATTCTCATCCAAATGCTGAAATAATATACTTTTTTTTTTTTCCTCCTGTGGGCAAACATGGGTAAAAATGGCTTAAATCTCAGAATCATCTAGGTTTGGAAGATCATCTACTCTAACCTCTGACACTAACAAGTCTTCCCCTAAACCATATCACTAAGCTCTACATCTAAATGTCTTTTTTTTTTTTTTTTTTTTTTTATTTCCAGCAACTAGGAGGAAAGAGAATTATATAGAAATATAAAATCCAGAATTCTCACATATTCACCATACTCTGTGAGACAGGTATTAAAATACATCAAATTCAGCAGAACTTGTGATAAAATCATTAGAGTTAGCAATACTGTTACAGCTTCTGTAAATCCTGCTAGCCGATGCTTTGGAAAACCACTGAAACACTAAATCACCAAGCCCTCAATGTGGGAATACAAGCACAAAATGTAATCAATAATAATTTCAGATACTGTATATACACATTTAATCTTCCATGAAAATATGCTTTAGAGTTGCACATAGTATAGAATTCATGGCAGTGTGTGTTGGTATCTCTAAAAATATAATCTCTATGTTTTAAGGATTTTGTTGAATAAAGAAGCTTAAAAACTGAATTAAATAAAACCTCCCCATTACTAATCCTTATTAGTTGCCCACTTGCTGTTCTGAATGTAACAAATAATAATTTTAAAGACAGCTGTAAGGCAAAATGAGAAGTTGATCTGTATCATTTTAGCTCTAAATGGTCCCAAAATCATTAAAGAAAAACCTGGAGGAGCAGTTATTTTGTCCTTACTGTGCAGAAGTCCCCATGGCTCATCAGTCAATGTAATCTTAAGAAAAACAACTCAAAGATTTCTTCCAAAAACAATCAAACTTGCTTATAGCTTTAAAGGATCTCTCTCCTTTAGGGTTAATTGCTCATTTTTATTGCTGTGCTATCTATCTTTTTAGCTTCACTGGAAGCTCCTTGTATCTAAAGTTGTACTTCTCTGACCTTCATTTTGAAGACAAAATATAATTTTTGTGTGAGGAGCAATTCAGTGGTTGAGTATTGTTGAAAAACAGGCCAAAAATGAAAATGGTGTTACTAAAACTTCCACCTAAACTTGTAGGAAACCAAGACTAATAGCACTCCATTATGCAAATGAGCTACCACTATTAGTTACTAACATAAATTATTTTGTGATATCAATTTTGCTTCTTAATGTATTACAATTCTTTGAAATCAAACCATATTCTCCACAAGGAGCATGGCCATACAGGTACACATTTAAACTGTGTCTTTAGGAAAAACATTAATGTTAAATTGTACTATATCTGAACATTATCAGACTTGCAAGCAATGCATATAAACTACATATAAATCTGAATTCTGCCTGTATCATGAAACACAACCTTAGCTATCACAACTAAGTCTGTTAATTTTGCAGCTCATGGTATCTGTGTCATAAGGCTTTCAGAAATGTAATCTGTATGCAATGCAGATTTATCCAAATTAATTTGGCATTAGAACAGTCACTACATTGCAGCATTTGCAGATTTTGTTTCAAAAGAAAGCACCCTTAAAAGAGATATAAACTTTTGTTCCTGAGATCAGTAAAGACCAAAATGTAGAGATTATATTCATAACGCTGGGGCAGAGCTAGTAAATACTTATTTAGGATAACCCCAAGAGTTATTAATAGAAGCCTTACTTGAACCAAACACAATGTATTTTAGAAAGGAATATTATGAAAGTAAAAAAATTTGCTAGATAGTGTAACAAGGGCCCTTGCTCAATCTAACATAACAGCCTAGCAATGTAAATCTGATGTATATTTTAAAAGGTATTTCATAGGTTCCATTTACATAATGTGTTTGGCTGAATTAGAGGCTTCATGAGAATAATATATAAGAAAAATGTTTCTCACAGCAAGGGATAAATTGGTCTTTTTTGTTCGCCAATTAGGAATGTAACCACTTTTAAAAATTGAAAATCCACCATCACAATGCATCACAGAAAATTTCCATAATAAGTCACTTGCTCCTATGCTCTGATTCCTTTTCATTAGAATTTTATCAGCATGAATTTACTTAAATGAAAAAGAAAGGAGAACCTAAATGTTTCTGCTTCATGTTATTACTGTCGGATAACTATGGCACAACAACAGGACGGATGGAAACGCTGTCTGGTCTGCACGCTCTTTCCTCTTTCTCCTAACTGAGAAACAGAAAAAGCACAGATAATTCTCAGATACACTACAACAGTGCACTGGCTAAATAAAATATGAAGACTTGATCTTGTTTAGATAAGAATCCCACTGGGAAATGAATTGTTACAGTATTTCCCAAAATCTCATGACTGCTATTAATATACTGGGAATGAGTCCAGTGGCTATGAACATTAGGGGCTACTTAGTATCAGGAATTATTTGCATTATATGACAGTGAATTAACTGACGTATCTTTCAGTGCCTACCTAAGAACAACTTGGTAGGCATTTGTCCCCCTCTTGGTCTTTACCCTTCCAATTTTGAAAAAAAGCTTGAATGACTAATGGTTAAACAGTGTACCACGTACATCACTCCATTATTTTTCAGAAAATGTGAGTAGCCGCAGTCTGAAGCACTTTGGAGTGAGAACTATAGCTAAGCCTGTATAAATCTGTGAAAAACATGTCGGACAAATCTGTGAAACCCCCTTGAGGTCATTTCTAGGTGACAGTTGGATTTTTCTCACCTCAATCTGAAAATCTTAACCAAATAATAATCAAAAACCTTAGCAGATGTCTATAAGACTGCCTTGTTGGGATTACAGTCAGTGAAGCAAAAATAGCCATTTGGGATTCATTTCTGTGCAGCAAATAAATCTGAATGCACACAGCTATATCACAGCCTTTAACCCCACCTTTGAGTGCTATATTTATCATAACACACTTGTGCATTTCTAATACATTTTTTCATGTTGGCAATTTTCCTGTACTTCAAAAAGCTTTCTATATAAGTACCATGAAATCATTTTCATTTATAAATGGATCTCTTTGCTATTCCAAAATGAATCTTTGTTAACTTACAGGTCAGATCGATAAGCACCATTCAAGAAAAGATGAATCGCTGAATAAAATGTGTAAAAAGCGAAATTATGGGAAATGCAAACTTAGACTACGTAGACACTACAGGCACTCTCATACTTCATAAACAATCGAAGTAATTAAAAAGAAATACTATCCTTGAGTAGCACTCCATCAGTTTTTGTCTCTACCCTTGTAACAGACCAAAATTACAATGCCTAAAGAAGCCACTTCATTCATCCATCACATGTGTAGGAAGAGTAAAGTCTTCTAATTCATACAAAGCTGGTGCCACATCTGGTTTTCCTTTCTATTGCATAGAGTCCACTGTCCTATTTAAGACTATTGAAGGAATTGCTTCCTGTTTATCATGCTTTACATGCATGGTTTTCTTACTGCGAAAAATACTTCCAAGTATTTCCAATTAGAGTAGAACATTAAATTCTATTAGAAACATACTACAATTTATACAAAATATAAATAAATATAGAAAATTACCACAGTGATTTCTGTTTTAGAATGCAGGCAGTTTTCAGGGAAGAACAGCAACCAATTCTGCCTTTTAATGAGAAATATGCTATCATAGACTGACCACAGTGTATATGCTATATACAGACTAACCTCTGCAACTGCAGAGAGCAACCTGTAAGTAACAATGAAGACTCCTAACTACTTAGACAAGGGCTAGGTATTTGAAATGGGTATCATGACCTCACAAGAGAAAGGAATCAATGATAAAGAATACCACAGAGAAGAACCCATTTTTCACAGACTTTTAGGAACGCAGAAATATACATCCCTGTTTTTCCCCTCATGGTTCATGAAAAATAAATCTTTACACAGACTGTGTCAATTAAACAAAACAGAATATATAAATACAGTACTCTCAGAAAGCTAACATATTAAATCCATTAAAACAACAAAAATATTCTGTTTTTGTGTCTTTGATCGCTTGCCACACAACACATCAAAGGTCGTAAAGTGAAGGTTACAAACAGCATGAGACATCACTGCACGAGCTTAGATTTTCTGGCTGTGCTTCTGTATAAAAATGTATTCTGACCCACAGCTGTTAACTTAAAGGGGCATTGGCAAGTGAAATCTGACCTACTTTCTCCTTTCTTGTGTAATTTTCTTCTAAAATGTGATTTCATGTTTCTTATTTCTGTTGGAAAGCAATGCCAAACAGCCAGAACCCAGGGACAATCTGAGAGTAATAAACCAGAACATGGGAGGACAGGCACACTAACAATTAGCACACATGAAGGCAAGTGCTCCTTTCAGCAGTGTTTCTGTTAACTCTTAAATTTCTTCTCATACTATAGAAGTGACACGCATTATTGCCTGTAAAATCTGCCACCACTGTGCCTGGGAACAGCATCTGCCACCCGATGACACAGGCAAGGGAACTGTTACATGTACTGGCATACTTATATTAGTGCCCTGCATTAAACAGAGCTGTGCCCGCTTGCTCAGACACCCCCTGTCTGAACTCCATGTTGAGACAAAGAACAGACACTGATTAGGCTGCAGAAGAAACTTTTCCTGTAATCTGTCAGCCTAGTTGTCTATAGGGCTCTGTGCACAGCAAATAACTGATAAATCAGTCATGCTTTGAAAGGAGATCAGTAGAACCTGCTTATTTTCCTTCATTGTACTTTTAAAACCTTATTAATGCACTGCTGAGGAGAGAAGGAAAAGACTTCAGTAAAGGAAGCCAAAGATGACAAATGCGACCAATGGAGGCAGCTCATACTGCCCTAGCCCAAACCCTGAGGCCCGTTGACAGTGGGACTATGAGAACAACCCCCAGGACCAGTACACTATAAGTGTGCAATGTCTTTGTTTTCCACAGAGCATGGAGGGCTTTGCATGGTTCTGCAGAGCTCAGGAGCCCTTGGGCATTTGCTCTGCTCCTCCCAACAAGCCCTTGGAAGTTCAAGGACTGCCCTGGCATCAGGCTCACCGTGTTTTTTAACACATACTGTAACTGCACTTAGTAGAACACCAGAAATAAGACCAAAATCATCAGTAGGAACACAGTGGAAATGGCAGAGAAGCATCTTTACATGTTAGCTCACAAAGTCTGCAGCCTGCAGAGCACCAACGTACTGTGAACTGATTCCTCCATACTCTCTTTTGCATCTTTTCCACCTTCTACAACCTATATAATTTGTAGCTTTACCTTTTGCTAACAAAGAGAGGCAGATGCTTTGTTCACCCTCCCCAGTTTTCAGCAGGATTACAGGAAAGGCAAAACTGTACATTGCAGGCAATCCACACGCTCCCTTTTGCTCAAAGAGCCTCCCTTTCACAGGCCCTTGACTTTGTGAACACAGACATTCAGCTTTGACAGACTAGACACATATGGCCAGAAATTAGTCTGGTTTGGTTTTCAGAAAAAAAATAAAATTAAAACAAACAAGGAAACACAGAGTAACTCATGAGGTTGGGAGAATGAAGGGATATCACAATAAGAGGAGGAAGGAAGGGCTAACTCCACCTACACAAGCAGCACCGCACAATCCTCCACAAATTAAAGACGAATAAATGAAATGCTCAGAATAACTCTGTGCCCCACTGGCCTCTTATTTCCCTGCCTGGTTTCTGAGGATCCCATCAATTTCTTCCAGTGATTTAAACCTTATTTAGTCTTACTCACTACATCTATACTAGTTAAATAAACAGTGTCAGCAAATGTTCTTATGCCACTGGAATGCAATCTTCTGTGATGTTAAATTGTTGGAGGGGGCCCTGGCATGGCTTTAGGCTTGCAAAATAGCGATGTCCCAAACAGTTCCTGAGCTTAGTTCAGGAGTTAGCATGTACTGTCTCCAATAGGCAGCAGCAATTTGCATGTGGAGAGTTTAATAGTACAGATTTTGGCAGAAGCTTATTCTGGGACTCTGCTTTTAATACCAGAGCTTACTGAATTACTCTGTTTTCTTATTCTTAGGCTCACACCTCCATTCCCCAAACCAAAACTTTGGAGACAGCCTGTGAAAATTATGTTTTCTGTAAATACATAGAATTAAAGTTTCCTAACATTCAAAGCAAAGCAGAATCATGACCTCCTTTTGCCTTCTTGTGAATGTTGAAATCCCTGTAAAGACACAGGAGGAAAAGAATACTGGATATCATCTTAAGGGATGCTGTCATATGCATAATCCGTTTCGATCCCTTGGACTCCAGGAGGGACTAAGACTGTTGTATACAGCATGTTTCCACTGTGAAAATTTCAGTTATTCCTTCCCAGTTAACTTTGAAAATAAACCATGGTACACTAACTTTGAGACCGTGCCTTCTTAACATGTATAGAAGAAAAGAAGACTTTAAAACAAGGTAAGGTAGAGAATGGGGGAAGGTGAGAGAGAAAAGAAATATGTAACATAAAGCAGGAGATACAAGCTCTAAATTAAGTGTATTTGCTCCTAGAGAATTATCTTTCACCACGTTAACATTATGTTTTATGCTTTTTCTCATCTATCTTTTCAAATATGAATATTCAATTTAAATGTTCATCCAAACAATAACTTGAGGCTGCTTCCCAATAAATGAGTCTTCAGTCTCAAACAAAGATATGATTATTATCTTATAAACAAAAACACCCTGAAGTTACTGTTTTAATAGAGAGATTTCTTTATAGAAAGCAATTTTTTCAACTCCTTGATATCATTATATTTTACAGATAAAATTTTACCCTTTCCTCCTCAAGGCAAATACCTTTGCATAAGTGTCAAGGTGCAGTTACCTGAGAACACCTTCTGCATCAGCACCTCTATTCAAAGGGAAGAAGAATGAGCCTTGGGCTAGCAAATCTCATTGTACATACTCTGACTTGGTAGATTGTAAGTGTGGAAAACAGTTAAATTCCTTTAATAATCTGAAGAAAATAGTTTGCAACGTCCACCAGAAAATTTTACTATCAGTGAGAATGGCTTATGTCGTTCTTCTTATGTTGTTTTTTAATTTTTTACCATCACTAGCATAAGAATATTCATACTGTGATTTTTTTAATGATAGAGGAGGGGAGAGAAAAGGAAGGGAGGAGCGGAGAGGAGAGGAAGAAAAAAAATACAAAGAAATTAAGTAGTAAAAACAGACAAGTCATTACAAAGTTTAGGAAGTATCCCTTCTCCATTTGTAATTGGGCCAATATTCAGGAACAGTTTGCAGAAAATTATAAAGATTTACTGAAAAACATTTTGGCAATTCTCCAAATAATTTTATGTGTCTCTTTCCTGTTTAATCTCAGCATACGTTTTCATTAGGTTTGTATTGTTTATTTGGAGGCTGACTGGTCCTCTTAGTGCCTGTTTTTTTTCAAAGAATTACAGGAATACTAAGGAATAATCTTCCCCCATTCATCCATCTGATCTAATAATCTGTGTAAGACTTAGAAAGACTGACATTCACCAAATTAATGACTTTTCATTTCCATAGAACCACTTGTATTAAAAGCATGGCCAGCAGGTTGAGGGAAGTGATTGTCCCCCCTTGGCTCTGCTCTCATGAGACCCCACTAGGAGCTCTGTGTTCAGATCTGAGGCTACCAGCACATATAGGACATGGAAGTATTAGAACATGTCCAGAGGAAGATGATCAAGGGGCTGGAGTGCCTCTCCTATGAAGACAGGCTGATTGTTCAGCCTGGAGAAGAGAAGGCTCTGGAAAGACTTTATAGAGGTCTTCCAGTGAATAAAAAGGGCCTACAGGAAAACTGGGGAGGGACTCTTTGTCAGGGAGTGTAGGGATAGGACAAGGAGTAATGGCTTTAAACTGAAAGAGGGTAGGTTTAGATTAGATATTAGGAAGAAATTCTTCACTGTGAGGAATAGCTTGACCAGAGAAGCTGTGGATGACTCATCCCTGGAAATGCTCAAGGACAGGCTGGATGGGGCTTTGGGAAACCTGGTCTCGTGGGTGGTGCCCCTGCCCATGGCAGAGGGTTGGAACTGGATGGTGTTTAAGGTCCATTCCAACCCAAACCATTCTGTGATTCTGTGATTCAGTTCTAGATCTTGATGTCCAAATGATGCACAGAGTACAGTCAAGACAATAAAATACTAGCATCTGTAAGATATATCTATCTCCTAAATGTACTGAGTACTGTAGTAATGGAAAAAAGAGCATTCACATCGTTTTAGAATACCATCTCAGAAAATCCTGTGGAAGCTGTTTGTGGTGCTAACATGGAATGCCTTCTGAAAAGAAGATATATTGGAAGTAAAAAAATGTGGCGGCCATTTTCTCTGTTCTTCAGGTAGACCTAATTTCTATTTAATGAAATATTCATATATGTCCCAGAACTTCCTGGAAAAAGACTGTGCATGAAAGGACATATATCTTGGGAACCCTCACTAATACTTCATTTTTGGCCATCTTTTCTTTGTTTTCATGAGGCAGTTTACTTCTCAGCTCACACTGAGCTAGCTATTGTGGACTAACAAATAAGGAAGGAAGGAAATATGGGCTTCTGACCTTACCCTTTCCTTGTCCCAATTCAAGCGTTTGCTCAGAGTATGCAGCAAGCAAGCTCTGTAGCTTCCTCAGTGCGGATATAACAGCTATAATTGTCAACACTAATTAATAGTTTTGACTTCTCATATTTATCTACAGCTTTCCCAGCATACATAGATCATTCCCACTGAGGCTATTGATATTCACTCTTCTGGTATATTCTTTCTGTGTGTAAAAGGAATTAACCTGTCCTCAAGAGAAAAGACAGGTTACAAGTAGAAACCTGGTCTGTATCCCAGTAATTTTTAAGAAAAACTAAGACAAATATATTTACAAATCTTGAGAAATATTATCAGACACTTATTAAGGTAAGTTTTCCTCCACCTTCTATTTCCTTTTGACAGATCTGTCAGCACATGACACTTACTGCATATGATCTAGGGTTTGGATTACAGTTTATCTAACTGGAAAAAATAGGAGGTGTAAGAAGGAGCTGCTCAGGAGTTTTGGGAACTGGTAAGGCCAGTGAATCTCACTGCTATGCTCTGCCTGACCTGATTTAGAGTTCAGATTCCAAGAGAGCAAAAATTCATCAGCCAAGTTAAAGCTGAAAGAGCAATATGGCGCTGTTTTTAAGGTGCTTATGCTACGAACTATGTCAAGCAGTTACATCTTCAGCTGCACAGGTGAAGTCAGCTGCAAAGCTGACTCTGCCTCATCCCACCTTTGTGGCAACTTCATAATCCCCTGGCAGACTGGGAAGGAAAAGGGAAAAAGGAATCAAAACAAATAGACTCCTTGAAATGACAGCTGCAGCTACAAAAACTAGGAATACTCAGCAATGCAAGAATATGAAGAATTCATATCTCTTCCTGAAATTGCCAAAAACTGTGAGCATGACTGATCCCCAAAAGAAGGTTCAGGCCAATTCTTATGAAAACCGGTTCACACACTCCCAATGATATGATGCATCAATTATGTTTCCTATTCTCTCTTATATTATCTTGCCTCATGGTGATCTGTTCACTCGTGTTATTTGTCAGGTTTGCCTTCTTCTAAACAACGGTTATGAAAGAGAGCAGCCCTTGAACCCTAGTCTGCATTATTAAGTGTGAGATGATGACATTTCCTTGTCTTATGGCATCAGAAAATCTTCAGCCTGATACTGCTTCAAATCACCATGCTGCATGTGATCATCTGTGTGCTGAAGCAGTGCAGGTTTTATAAATAGTGCCTACACAGGGTTTCAGTGTACTTGCGCAAAAGACCTTTTATTTGAGAGCTGGCCTCACTACAGACAGCCTTGTTACAAGGGGTGAAGTTTATCGGATTAGAAGCAACACTGTTAGTATTCAGGACACATTTCCAAGTGCACATGACATGTCAGCTGCTTACATATCTTCCAATTCTGCTTCACATATTCCTTTTAAAGTTAAACATGAAGTGACAGAAGTGCAGAAATATCTGTGTCCTGCACTCTGTGAACACAACAGCTCAAAAAAAAGCACCTTGACATGTCAGCTGACAACAGCATAAAAAAATCCCTGACCTCTGCTGAAGTGTTCTGATTTTCCAAACATCAACTACTTAGAGAGGAGGACTGAAAATACATAATCATGACCTCTACAATTAAATATATATAAAGAAAGCACAAGGAATCTAGTTTGTATGCCCCCAGATGCACTCTCAGTCTTCACTCCTTTTCCTGTATCTGTACAGCAACTACCTATTCTACCATACAAAGGCATCCCACAGAGATCTAAAAATAGGGCTAGTTAGTTGTTTATTTCATGTACTTGTGGCTATTTTCTTTTAAAAAATATTTTCCTGCATCTTGCGTTGACAGATACAATGCCTTGAGCAGACAGTTCTTCCATCATTTAAATAAACAGAGCACTCTCTGCAGCACTACCTTTTCCTCCAAAATTAATTCCCTACGACTTTGTTCTCTTTCTGTCCTTAAGATTCTTCCTTTGACATCTCTCTTACTCTACCCTCAGGTGTTGCCAAATTAAGACCAACTTGGTCACCATGGGTTCCTGTAAGGACAAATTTTGTTGAATCTAGTTCAACAAAAGAGGATGACCCTCCCATGAAACATTTCTCCTATTAATCTGATCCTGCACTCTGCATTTATAGACTCCAGTTTCTAGGAATACAAAGGAAATAGGTACAGATTCATTTATGCTAAACACAAGCACATTGTCAACAGTTTTCTTCTTAGCACTATTCACATATTTATTTTACATTAAATCAAGTACCAAGAAACTTTTGAGCTTTTAATATCCAACGTTTGACAAGTTATATGGTGAAATACGACCTGCAATTTAACTAATAGTTGGATGTTGGGGCTGGCCTAAATAATGGTTTAAATACATGTTTTCAAAGGGTGGAAAAAAATGTTGCAGCTTTTTAAAAGCCACACATGCCACTGCATGACCTTAACATCTTGCACATGCAGTGAATTTCATGGCATACATTCGTTGTGTACCTTGAAAGGTGAAGAGTTTCAGCAACCTTGTCAAGATTCTTATCTGTACTCAAAGGATGAGGCCTCATTTTAATCTTGCTTAGTTCTGCATTAATCAGAACTGGCTACACTGAGGACAGTAAAACTGGTCAACTGTGAAACCAGTGGGAGATCAATATTTTGTGGCAAACTCTTTTGTGAGTGCTTCTCAGATAATGGGTCACGATGCCTAGAGAGGTCACAAAGAACAATCAGAAAACTGCAGCAAAAATGTCACCTCAATTATAAGGCAAAGAAAATAAAATTACTGTAACACTTTTAAGGAGGCCAAAACCTTCACATTTAGGTGAGCCAGAAATATGTCCTTGCTGCAATGAAAGCTAATGGTATCTCGGGCTGCATTAGGAGGAGTATCACTAGCAGGTCAAGGGAAATGATCCTTTCCTTTTATTCAGGATGGGCGAGGCCAAACCTGGAGTGCATTCAGTTCTGGGCTCCCCAGTACAAGAGAGACATGGCCATATTGGAAAGAGTCCTGTGAAGGGCCTGGCATATGATGGACTAGAGCACCTCTCCCAGGAGGAAAGACTGAGAGCTGAGGCTTTTCAGCCTAGAGAAGAGAAGGCTCAGGGGGAACCTTATCAATTAATACCTGAAGGGAGGATGTAGAGATGGAGCCAGGCTCTTTTCAGTGGTGACCAGTGTCAGGATGAGAGGCAATGGGTGCAAAAGGAAACACAGAACCTTCCATCTGAACATAAGGAGAAACCTTTTTTTACTGCCTGGGCAACAGAGTGCTGGCAGAGGTTACCCAGAGAGGTTGTGCAGTCTCCCACCTTGGAGAACCTCAAAAACCACCTGGATGTGGCCCTGGGCAACCTGCTGTAGGTGGCCCCACTTGAGCAGGGAAGCTTGGACTAGATGACCATCAGAGGTCCCCTCCAATCTCAACCAAACTATGATTCCGTGAATGAGATATTAGTATTTAATAGAACAAGTAAAAAAAGCAAATCTAAAAACTACTGTATTTCATAAATGTAATGCAGAGTTGTCTCATCCAGCCTATAAAAGGTGACTAACACTAGCTAACTAACTAAATACAAATCGACAGAACAATGTGCATGAGTGGTTCTGGGCAATGTATTTTTAAGCAGGAAAAAAGTTATGGGAGAGCTTTATTTTATTTTGTTCATGTTGAGGGTCATATATATTAACTTCAGCAAGCACAGTATCCTTTCCCTCCCACGAGAACCAAAACTGCTTGCAGGGCTCCTCTGTACCCTTGTTTAATCTGTGACACTGCAATTGGAATTTGTCACTCTAGGAGCTACATCTGATGTTACAGCCTGAAGCAGAGCTAAACCAAAATAAACAATCTGCTCCATTCTGCTTAGACTAATACGACAGTGATGTAAACCCCAGCACAGCAGAAAATGCATAAATGGGTTGCCACACAGCACATGCACACATAAAAAGAGAAACAGAGCTCAGAAGTTTTATTACTAATACACTTTGGGTGAAAGAAGCCTTGCTTGGGCTTTGGTATTGCTAGGCGACAGTCTATTTTTTATTTATTTATTTTTTTAGCATTAATGTGGAAATATGCTTATTATTTCAAAGTAGCCTAAAAAAAAATAAAAATCAGTCAAGTGTTTGCTGCACCACTACTTGTGCAAAGTTATTAAACTGGGAGAGCTGAACAGGATTATTTTACCATAAGCATCCCACAGTGACACAACTGTGCAAATATTTGTCCCAATAACTTCTGTTTGAATACAGTATTCATCCCTCCCTCTCTGTCTGTTTCTCTCTCTGGTTTTTGATTTAGGGTCTCTGGAGCTTTGCCAATGCCAGGCTGTTCATTCCAGTTGCACATACAGGCTCAGTTATGCAAATAGTCACGTTGAAGTCCTAATCTGGTTATTTCTTCTACTAGGGATCACTTGATCAGAATGATGATGGGGAAAAAGTACTGCACATAATTCTGTTAAATTCGTCAGCTGAAATGGCTGACGTTAAATCTAGCCTTACATGCAGTTATTTTTCCTTTTCACTCTCCCCAAGCCCTGCAAGGGCAACTGGATGAGCAAGTCATGTTTTCTAAAAAGATACAAAGAGGTTATCTTGTTCAAATAATTTTATTTCAGGAAAAAAGAAAAAAAAGAAAAAAAAAAAAGAGGATGGAGTGAAAAGCAATGCAACAAGGTCACTTCAATAACAACAGAATATTTTCTTGTCTCCTAACTGCCTTATTATTTATATATTTTCAAATTCAAAGATGCATTTTCACATAAAGCATTTTTATATAAAAGGACAGAAAAAACACCATCATCAACAAAAACAAAAAATTATGTGAATTAGGCAGGTCATGAAAGTCAAGGGTCTAAGAGCAAAAAACCTCTCTCCACGTCAGGCACAATTTATTTGGCCCCAGTGCAAGCTTTCCCAAATCACCCTGCCCGTGACCTCAGCCTGCATCTGTACAATCCTTTCTCCAAAGGAGGAAAGGTTATCTGGTCTGAATGATGGCTCAGGTTCTGCGTCTCGTCTCATCAGAGGTCCCTATAACAGCCAAAATTAAAATTAATCCTAGCAAAGACACTTAAAAAGCAGTGGCTGGCTGCCTGCATTTTGCAGAGGAGCAGCAGGCTTTTTACAAACACGCTGCTCTGCCTTCTTGCTCCTGTCTTGCTGACAGCCCAAGCTGCGAACGGCTTGTTTTCCTTGTTTCTGCAGAGCGTGTTGGACGCTGGCAAGGCAGGACTCATCCCTTGCTCATTACTTTTGACTGCACTACAGCACCACAGCATTGCAATATTAACAAGTCTGGAATTCATCTTGATTTTTCAAAGTCATCCTTTAAACAGCAGCTTTTTTTTCCCCCACCACATCCTACCAATAAATGCATCACTGTCTGCATGTACTTATTTCTATTTCCAAGTTGTATCTCAGACTGGATCTGGGTATTTCCCAAAGCCTCCCTTCCCCCTCTATCCAGGCTCTAGACAACTGAAATATTCAGATCTACCCCTAGATGGGGATACTGTCCACGAGTCACTGCATTGATATTGCAAATTCAATTCTCTGAGGACAAGAAGCTGAAATTAAATACTGACTATTTATTAATCTCCAGCCCATTTATTAACCCCCTCATCCTTTATACACACTTCTCTGGCTTTGGCTGGCACATGCCAGTAATCATGCACAAACCTTTAACTCTTTCTCATCCCCTTTCTATCCCACAATAAGAGCTATTTTCAAATTACATACATCTGGACAGGAAAAGGATGAGCTAAACAATGCTCAGAGAAAACTATGGATGCTTGCTAGGTTAGCAGCAGCCAGCAGCTGATGTGCTGACAATTCTGCCATGAGGTCCTACATTGAGATACTTTGGTAAGATATAATCATGTCAAGAACACCTTAGGGACATATACACTAATTTTTCTGTGTACCTCATATTATACATACATGTAAATATCTTTCACGTTCACTGCCATGCCAGTTATCTTCTTCTTATTATTTCCTGTTTCAGTTTCACATTTTTCTTATGTGGTTACAACTGATGTAATCAAGAGCCAAAGCACATCCCTAAAGAATCTATTCAATATCCAAATAAAATAATTTCATGAATTCTTCATGATTTTTGCAAGATACCCAGAGTGATTTCACGTAACAGAAAGGACAGCGATGATACAAACAGATCAAACAAATTTGCCTATTTACAGGTCCCTTTCCACTCGCTTGCTTTGGGAACCTCTTCCTTGTCCTTGTTGACTTGCATCTCTTATGGGCATTCCCACTTGCACTGAGACTGCAACTCACTGTCATGTGAGTCAGAAATATCTTATATCCACTATACACAAAGGTAAATGGACAAAGACAGGAAGCAGAGAACTCAATCCTCTGTGATTGCTGCTATCTGCCAAGCTGACTATCATGTGATTTAACTCTAACTTGGAGCCAGAGATTCTGCTGTTTGCTTCCTTGATCTACTTCTAGAAAGTTTGTATGTTCACCTCCACGTAAAATAAATTTATGGAAGAGGTATTAGTGCTACTGTATGAAAAGATGAAATAATTCTATGCTAAGTTAAAAAAAAAAAAAAAAAAAGAAAAAGAAAAAGGAATAAAGAACACACATAGTGGAACAAAGCAGACAGTCAAACACAAGTAGACAGAATAATTATAGATGTCTGAATAAGACTCCAGATGGCATTTTGGGCATCACAGTTAATAAGCAGGCTGTTTCAGGGGACCAGCATGTTAGCACATTATTGCAACAACTGGAAACCAGCAGCTGAAGCATGTCTATCTGATTATCCAGGGAGCAGGCTACACGAAGCAGCCAAATCTGAGAAAAATACAGCGTCTGGATGCTTACTGGTACGGCACGTTCAGGGATCCATTTTTCTTAATAACAGTAAGGACATGCTTAAAAGAAGCTACCATAGCCATAACTAACAGTCACTTCATCAGAAAGTGCTCTTAGCCCAGTTACTCTGGCCTAAAGTCTGGGCATTTAGAAAAGGTATAATTTATGCATGAATTACCACATCCATATATTGAAATTAATTTTTTTACATTCTGGTCAGATGAAAATGGTGCTGGTTCCTATGTTTATCTGTCTAAACGTATTTTAGTAAAAGGAACAATAATAACTGAAGGGGAGTATACACTGAGATTTCCTTTTATTCCCCTTTTCACCATTGGAATCTGTGAACTCCTTTTGCAGTTGCAAGTGTTCAAGTTGAATGTTAAACTGTCTGCCAAAATAAGCTTGGTATCTTGTCAGTTATCTCTTCTAATGAAATACATCATCTTCAGTACAGCAAAGAGTCCCATTGCTGATATGCAGCCCTCAGAAAATGTGTTTCATGGATGGAAGGCCTGATATTTCCATCAAGCAAAATCTGAGAGAGACCCTGAGCAAACCCATCCCAAGGTAATCTCTAACTTGATTTTAAAACAGTAATTTTTTGAAAACATAATATATGATATTCTATCAAATGATAAAAATAATATGTCTTCTTACATTCAATTTCAAATCAAGGTTACATTATAGAGCTCCTGCAGATATGCCATCAGAGACAACCTCCACAGCTTCACCTCTGGAATGTGAAGTTTTAGTGTTGAGTGAGCTCATTCTTTTTCTATGATTTCTGTCTTTAAGTTTTCCCATTCATGACTCAAATGATTTGTCAGATTTCCTTGGACCCAAACACATCTATGCATACAAATTCCTACAAAACTAAAAAATGAAAATTTAACCACCAAGGCATGAACAAACTAAATATATTTCAAAATATCTCTTT
Organism: Anas acuta; assembly: GCF_963932015.1. NCBI lineage: Eukaryota > Metazoa > Chordata > Aves > Anseriformes > Anatidae > Anas > Anas acuta. Next base: position 47,612,390 of record NC_088981.1, on the reverse strand, counting down.
ATCTCCTGATATGATTTTTAACTGTTTGCATTACAAATTATAGGTCTTTACTGTTCCATAGTTCACAAAAAATCTCCTTGCAAGTGTTTGTGAATTAAAATGTATTTCTGAATTTAAAAAGCATCTGTAAAGCCCTCCTGCCTCCCCAAGGGTATTAGTTGCTTGTTCTGAAAACAGAAACTAAACTGAAGACAGAAAATAAATATGCCCCTGTTCTCCCATTCTTTTGTCACCATATCACAAAATGAAAGAAAAAAAGTTTGGTTTCAAGAAGCTAGTAAGATCCCGTAGTTTTCTAGGTCACCGTGATATAAAACACATTTATCTGTGTACACACATTCCACCCTCACTGACTGAAGGATTTTCTGTTGTAATACTGAACAATACCAAGCTTGATGTACCTTAACGTTGGCACACATACCCATTCCTAATATCTTTTATCCTCTGGGAAGAAAGAAAATATCAAATACATCAGAAAATAAGACAATTTATGAATAATTCATGGAGGCTTCTTTGGTTCTTGCTTTCTTACTTAGTATCTATTTCAGCTTGTCTACATTTATGTTAAAATGAAAGAAAGAACTAGGAGAAAAAAAAAAAAAGCAAACTGGGAAGACTGTCATGAAAAAAGTACAGGTAGAAGCTTAGGTTTGTAAATTATACTGGATATGATGTGCATCCTGATTTGACAGCATGCTGTGACTGGCAAGACTTTGCTTTTTTTTCTCTTTCCTATAAAGTTAATGCTGTGATAGTGAAAACCAAACAAATAAAAAAATCCAAATCAAAGCAAAACAGAACCTGAAATGCTAATAAACTAAGTTCAAGTCAGAAAACAGCCAAAGGTATTTGTTGTCAAAATATAAGCTCACATTCAACATTTTAAACATAATTAATTAAGATGTAAATTCAACAAGAAAAATCAGAGTACTGATCATTATTTGTCTCCAGCTGATTAAGTAAACTTTGTGGGAGGAGTTTTAGCATTTCTTGAGCTAACTCTAAAACACTTCATGCCAGATATACCAAAAAGGAAAGAACAGGCAATAAGGAGCTGGAAGTGTAAAGGTTGCCAAATTCCCTATATTCAGTTCAAGAGTTCCCTTTTACCGTGCACATGGAAATCTCTTTGAACAGCATCTATACCACTGAAGTAAATTACAGGTGCTGTAAAGAACCATGAAATAAACATAATACAATTTTGGTCTACCAGCATGAGGATGTCTCTTATGCTTTCTCTTGGAGGGAATCTTTCATGAGATATGGCCCATCTCTGCCAGACAGGATTTTAATGGCGTTTGAATCCTAATGTAATAGTTTGGCATTGTTCTGATCTTCTTTGTATTGTTTGCTCCTTGTCCCTCTTCTCTGTTTCTCCATTACATGCTGCTATAAGATTTCATAAACATTTCAGAGACCTCTGCCATTCTAATGTTACTCTCATAAGCAGCATAAAAGAGTTTCTGGAACTTAAATCCACTCCCTTAAAAAACACCACACACACAAAATTGCCCCCAAAGCCCAAACACATTCTCAGAATTACCATTTGTATCTCATCATGATTGCCTTTCTGTAATTGCTTTCTTTTTTAATTTATTATATATTTTTTTTCTGAGTCCACAACACAAATTTTTGAAGTGTTCCATTCAGTATAAACACCAAACAGCAAAGAGGAGAAAGAAGAGAGGTTGTCTTCATACAGGGTATTTTCACTTGGATTGAAGCAATATTAAATTGCCACAATCCTGAAATAGTACATCAAACCATAATATTTTTCTCTGGTTAGGCACATTAAATTAATGTGTTGACCATCTTCGGACGAAGACATTTTTGGTAACGTGTTATTGAATGGGTTCAGTGATTTTCAGTGTTGAGGCCACCACGGAACCACTAGTGAAGATGGCTTCTGACTCCCAAAGCTTTTCAGGAATTTCAGTTCTAAATGTATAAGTGTCATGTATTAGAATAAGATAAACCAAACTCTTTGATTACAAGGGAAGGAAGGCGTTCATGAAGCTCCTCTGAAATCTCAGCTCATGAAAATGACATGGATTTACAAGATGCTCAAAGATTAAGGGGATTACTATTCATTACTTGTGTTACAGTCATACCAGAAAACACAAGTAAGATTGATACCTCACTGTGCTGGGCACAATACAAAATACAGAATGGAAGACAGTTCCTGCCATAAGAAAATATAAGTTTCTAAAAAAGCAAAAGAGCTAAAAAGGCAGGGGGAAATAAAATGACTTGTCCAGAGTAATATGCCTTTTTTTTTTTTTTTTTTTCCAGGTAAACTGAAGAGACAGAACCAGCATGTAGGCATCCTGAATCAGGATTAATGTCTGATGTCTGTGCTTCAGAATCACAGTGGGAACAGAATGAGAGTCTTTTATAAACAATCTAAATCAAGACATTTAACTCAAACAGAGAAAAATAACTGGAACCTACATTTACAATGATTGCCTTGGTCTCAGGTTTAGGGAATGGAAAGTCCTCCTTACTTTCTCAGTGAAATTCAAACTGTGAAAAATTTATTAATTTCTTGGGAAGATAGGCAAAGGGAAAGCTAATTAGGCAGCCCCATTTGTCTGAAGAGAAAGTTGCAACACCATAAAGCGATGGTTGCTGGGGGAAAGTGGCCCCACATCAGCATCCTTTAAGTGGTTCCTGGGACCAGTAATAGAAGGGCTGAATATCATGGATCAGAGGGGAATTGAATTCAGAGGTGATAAAATATTGGATAACAGTCCCTTACTGAGAAAAAAAATATAATTTACTAAACAGACACATTAATCATCTGTTAAAGATTAAAAAACAAAACAAAACAAAAACTTGTGAAAGCTTTCAGAAAAATAACTGTCAGCAGAAGACAGAAGACGAAGAAGTGAGACTGTGGTGTTCATCATCATTGCCTTTTAAACCTTCGAGTATTTTTCATATAGTAGCTTAGGTCACTAATGAAAATAGTTTATTAATGTTTAACCTCCTCCCTTGCGAAGTACAGTGAAAAAACACAGTTCATCATGATGAGAGGGCTTTTTTTCTGTTTTCCATGAAGACACAGATTTTGAATGGGTGGGAAGTTGATAAGGATAAAAAAGGCTGTCAGAATGTGGATGGAAACTTCTGTATTTCACAACTGCTTTACATCTCACTTTGGGCTCTCAGTCCCTCATTTTCAACATGTCCATATTCTGTCATTAGGATTTTCGTTAACATAATGCTATAAAAGAGTGAGCCTGTAAAATGAGACTGCTAAATCCTAGCTTTATTCTCTACTGACTGCCTATCAAATATGTTCATATTACCTGTCAAAGAGAAGATGTTTTTAAATTTCTAGTTCCTTGAGCCATTTGGGAACTCAAAAATCCCAGCACCACTGCCTTTGACATTCATACCAGTACCAAAAAACAAGCAGTCAGAATGTGTCTGACAATCATGGCAATTATGCAAGCAAAGTGCAGTGACTTGCACCTTCATAGCTATTACATGTCTCCCAGATCAAAAGGTACATATATTTCTTAGTAAAATAAGTAAATAAAGCTCTGTTATTGTTACATAATTACAATTTATATAAAGCTTTTTTTTCTTTTTTTTTTTTCTTTTTTTTTTTCTTTTTTGTGAAAATACTTAAGAACTAGAGAATTTGTATTAAGGATTTTCATAAAAGGCTAGACATCCCCGTGCTTAGGCAAATTTGAAGGTTTGGAAGAGGTGAGCTGAGGTTCTTCTGTCATAGATTGCTGGGTACACTTGGATAGAGCTCTTCACTACACAGGCAACTAACCAGAGCAGATATTCAGGAACAATTATCCTACAATAACTATCAGGATATAATTAACATGTTTCAAGTGACTCTGTGGCATAGATGTTCTTATTTAGAAATACAGCAAGACACTTAATGCGACAATCACTAAGTGAACAGCTTTTCCATTTAAATCCTTTATTGCAAACAAGACTTTAACATCACTTAACATCACAAAGCAAATAATATTTCACTACCTCAGAAAGAAGGCTAAACACATTAAAGAATGAAAGATTCCAAGTCATGGACATGTGTCTTAAGTCCCTCAGTGATGAACCCAATTTAAATAATTTTGAGTAATAAAGTCAGCAGTGAAGTAAAGGGTGTCATGCTCAATTTATACTGCCTACTTAGAACCAATGGAAAGGTAAAGCACAATATATATACATGTATTTCTAAATATAAATCACTGCTTTAAACTGCATAAAATACAGTACATTTCATTATACCAGTGCAGTATTTTAGAAGATAAAGACTGAAAACTTCAAGGAAGGTGGACATCACATCAAACGTTCACCAACATAATTTATTGTAGTGATGCAAGGGTGGTAATTATGAACTCTAGAAGAATGTACTCATGACTTGCTTTGTAGGAAATTCTTTTACTACCTCCTATTTGTGACAAAGATTTCTTTTTGTTTACATTGGCATGCTTCCTCAGGGGACATTTTACTGAATATGGCTTTCTGCTCAGAGACAGAAGCTTCCAGGGCTCTGATATCCATAGTGGCAATAAACAGCTCGGTAGCACTGTCAGATGCGTCAAAAATCTGACAGGAGGAGGGCAGGGAAGGGAAGGATTGATTCTAACCAGATAAGACACTGAAATTTTCTAATCTAGACTGTTTTTCAATATTATTATATTTTATTAAGGCCATATGAAATAGACTACATTTGCCAACATTTGTCATCGTTCCTCTTACACGCCTCAGTTCCATTTCACTGCTTTGTCTGAATTCAACTCTTTATACATGGCATTAAATTACAGCTATACAGGTATTTATGGCTGCAGTTCAGGAAGCCAAGAATACAGCCAATTTAAAAAGGAAAACGGACATAAAGTTTTCTCTTTTTTTCTCTCTTTTTCTCACTCTCTCTCTTTCTTGGGAGGAGGGGAGGAGGGAATTTTTAGGGGATAATTTTTGTTTGTTTACTTTGAAGTAAAAGATTCAATTACTTCCTCTGGAATATTAATATTCTGAATAATAATGCAGATAATTTTTCAACACTTACACATTTCCACATGGAATAGAAGAAAATGAAAGGTAAAGCTGGTAACTGTATTAATAACATTACTCAGGTACAGCAACAGAATGTCTTTTTTTTTTTTTTCCCCCCAGCAAATACAAAAGAGAACAGTCTTAGGCACTGAAGGGAGGTTCTCTGACCTACACTGCTTTTCAGCTCCGGTGTTGAAGCAGTCAGAATGCTTTCAGGGGTATTCCTTAAGAAATGTGTGTTAACTTATAAAACACTAATGGGTATCAAGAGGCACTCAAGGACACACAATGAGCTGCCTTTATCAGAGCAAGCATGTGAAATCTTTGAATGCATTAGCTAAATATCCTTCTATATATAAAATAAAAACTCAAAGAGCACAACATCTGGCAAAGATATGCAGCAAAGTGTTGAAAATATACTGGAGAGTAAGAACTATCCTGATGTTCAAGTTAAGCACATTGCATGTTTCACTGAAGAGAATTTGGAAGTAGTACTGTGTAAGCAGCAGAGCCATGGTCTACATGCAAGGCAATACAGAATTTACCCACGGTAGGAACTCGGCTAGCTTTATCTCTCTCTGATACATGCTGGAAAACTAATGAATTGGGGTAAAGCCACATTAATCACACAAACAGTTTGTCTGTATTTATTATTTTTCCTTTTTTAAATTTGTCAACTTATCAAAAAGCAAAACCCTTGGAACAAAGTTTAACAATTCAATTGAAAAATTTAACCAACCAAGAACAACAACAAAAGCTTTTTTTTCTTAATCTCTATTTTGAATCCAAAGGTGCAATACAATTAAATAAAAATAAAAACCTTAGCAATGAAATTACCTGTTGAGGAGTAGTGATATCTTTTAACTCTTTCTCTTGACTATATACATGTTTGGTATAATGATTTTGACGCTGTTGTTTTCTAAAATATACTATATATACTATACCAAGAACATGCTGATTACACTTGAGTCTTTAAATGCAACAAGCGCTGGCTTAAGGTTAACTTAACTGTTGTAACAGCATAAAGTTGTAAAGACAAGCCAGTGACTTTAAACTGTTCACAGTATTTATTATCTGAATGTTGCTGCAAAATGCATTTTTATAGCCTCAGCACTTGGTAGGCATTAAATAGCTGTCAGAAGAGATTTCAAGAGTAACCTTTTTAGGTTTTGCAGTACAGCTAGCCTGACTCACCAGAATTGCCCAGCTCAGCTACACAGACAGTCCTACAAAAGTTACCACATCCTTTCCTGTCTATATAGGACAGCAAAAATCCCCCCCTCACACACACCACGTCCCTAGAGGAGACATAGGAGACATTTACCACCTTATTCATTGTGCTTCAGTACACTGAACTCCCCGTGCACCTCTCTGCACATGAAGGCGCAAAGGAGGTCGCTGGAGAACTGCAAGACCTGGTGTGGTTTAGTTACCACCCAAGATACAAGCTGAGCAGGTTTTCAGTCCTAGTGAACGTTCGTCTTGCCACATGACACTCCAAGCCATACCAGCTGAAATCACGCTTTCATGGAAGGATTTTGAACATGGACACACTATACCTAACAAAAGGTCTGCACTAATTCTTCACCAGAGATGTAAACTACCAGTAAAAAGGGACATATTACTAGTAGACTTCAGTGCATTCATAATTTAAATATCAGGTGTAAGTTTTCTAAAAATAGAGAAAAGAGAAGGGAGAGAGGACGTGTGAACTCTTCCCTGCTTTAACAACACTATTATGTGCAACTGGCATAGAGGAAAATAAAGACTTTGAATTATGAAACTTCCACATCTCAGCTATCTGTTTTGCAGTTCAGTGGAAATCACTATGGCTACTTTTCTTTGGCTATAATTCAATAGTAAGAAGGACTCAGTTAAAATAATCAATGATGCTTCAAACTACAGAATGAAAATTCATAATGATAAATATAATCAGAATTAAGGGGGGAAAGCAACAATTCTTATTAATAGGTTAGACCGTATTTTGAGTCTGTAAACATATGGGCAAGGCAAGCCTGCAGCATCTGCAATCAATCCTCATAATTATGTCAATATATTGAAAACTGAAATGGAAATTGAATGAAAATTGAATGAAAACTGAAACTGAAGTGAACTATTTCCACTAATTCCCAAATAATATGTTACTGTAAAACACGTCATCAAGATCCTGTGACAATGGTATGTAGTCTAGGTTTGGTTTTGAAACCCTAAACACGTTGCACAACAGAAATGATAGGAAAGACTATTTATGAGTAATACTTTGCAAGCATTTGCTACAATGAAAAGATTGAGAAAATCAGAGAGAAGAAGATTACAATTGCTAACACTGGAAATATATTCAGCATGTCTCATAGATTTAGACAGTAAAACAAAAAGGAGGTGACGTTTTAACTGATGAGGAAGAATGAGTGATATGACTGGATCTAGACTGCTTTAGTGTATAGTCATTTAATTTTAACAGAGAAAAATTACAAATATTTGGAACTAAAAGCCAGCAAACCACCACCAAAATTTCAATTGTTGTGTTTAACTGAATATAGAAAATATCAGCAAAGCTCAAATCCTGGATTGTGAGAAAAGTAGATATGGGTACACAGAAAGCTGGGTGGAATGGCTGCTGCTTACAAGAGTTGGGAGCCAAGTAGACAATGTTCAGTAGGATTGTTTGCTAAAATTAATTTGAAAAACAAAGCTATCTATGTGAAATGGTTCACAGTACTGAAATTTTTCACAGTATTGAATTTTCTTACTGTAAACCTTAGTGAAAGTGTAGACAGTTTTGATTTTAACTCCATCTTTGGGCAAGTGATTGGCAAAGTCCCACAGGTTGACCGATTCAGGCCTGGAGTGTTGGAGTGAGAATGTTGTCAGCAAAACTGTTGGACAATCTGAAAAGCCAAGATCTAGATTACTTCAGACCCATGTTATTACATGAGAAAACAACAACAACAACAAGAGGTAAGTTTCTGAGGATACTGTGGGCTTCTCCTATTGGAGGTATTTATGATGAATAAGTAGGCTTGGAAGTTATTAGCAAAGATACCTGTAGCTGAAAGCATAAAATGCAGAAATAAAAATGGCCACTAGCAAAATCTTAAAGCATGATAAGAAAGAGAGCTTGTACAGGAGAATCTTCAATAATAGGCTCAAAAAAGGGGGAAGGGGGAGATGGGGACAACGACACAGCAGAGACAAGAGAGGACTCTCAAGAGAGCCAGAGGATGACGGTGCCGAGGAAGAGCGAAAGAAAGTATCCCAGAACAGCAAAGCGAGCCAAAAGTTTGCATGAAGTTAGGATAGACTAAAATACTGACACTGAGCCATAAAAACATAGTAAATGGCTTCACTGAGAGCAGGTTCTCTGGTGTGGAGAGTGTGGCATCTGTTGAAAACACACAGGGCAACATGGTCTAATCAGCTTGGTACAGGTACTTACACCATGCTCACCACCATAATGTGAATGCCCTCCAGCAGTGCATTAAGCTACATGATTAACATCTGCTAGCAGTTGTGCTAATTTCCATCATTCTATCAGCTACTGCAGAACCACTGAGAGTTAAAGAACCTCTTAAAAACAGGCCTTTTCAAGATAGGAAAGCAGTTAATGGATATTCAGGTTAATATACATCCCACTGAGTTCTGTCAAGACTGTAAATCACCAACCTCAGGATAAAATTCTATTTATCCAGAGACCACAGTGTTCCTTGCAGGTAGCACCATGGCACAGTCCTTGAAAGGGTACGAGTTACTGTAAATAATTTTCCAAAGTCCAGGCAGCTTGCCTATGGCTCACAGCAACATTTTACACTTTACACAGACCCACTTTAGAATGGCAACAACTGCAGTCAAGTCCTTGAGGCCTGGTATTTCTTTCATTTACAGCTGATCCTTGCATGACAGCCATTACTCTCAATACTTTCTCCAGATTTAATGATGTACAGTTAGGAAGAATCAGATTTTTATAATCATGGTCAACTCCTCCCAAATTGTTCAAACTCACAAGCCATAAGCAGTAACCCGTGTACTTTGAACTATATGAAATAATATTTATGTATATACCTTGAGGTCAAAGAACTGGGCAGTGTGAGATAAGATTTGTCTTATCAATTCCACATAGATTGGACCATTCTAATGTGAAATTAGCCTATAGTCTGTGCTGGCATCAAAAGCATGCCTTGAAAGTAAGAAGATGACTAGAGCACAGCAAAATCATGAAGGCTATGCTTGTTTTTTTTTTTTTTGTTTTTTTTTTTGTGTGTGTGTGTTTTGTTTTGTTTTCACTACAGTTCTAAAGGAAATATATTTTGATTGTACTTATTAAATTTCTTCAGAGTTGCCACAGTGTGATTTATGGAGGTACACCTAGGGGTTGACTGCCTACTACCCGTGATGCAACTTCCAGTGGTTCAAAAATGGATTATAACCATTAGATCAGGATGGAGACTGTGTATTCCTCTTAAGTTATTGTCACTGAAATGAAAATATATTCTGCTTTGCCAAGTTTTATTAATTAGTCAGGTTCACCACCTAAATGCAAATATTAGTAATGGGCAAAAGTGCTTTCTGAATGTTTCCGCTGTGCAGCTTTAGAGAGAGAGCTATAAGTTCCTAATTTTAAATTACAGAACTGACATCTAAGCTTTCCAGCATCTTCACTATCTGATTACATCAGCAGGATTACATTTCACCCATTAAACCACTGGGCAACAAGAATCTTCCCCCTCCACCTCAGTATTTTGTTTCAACCTTGAACAATAATCTGGACTGCTGCTAAACGCCCCTTAAGCTCTGCATCCCTGGCCCCCAAGCTGTGCTAAGTGTGATGCTGCAGATGTATTGTTGTTCTACACCCTGACTTCACAATATTTCTTTAAATGGTGCCCAAACCTCCCAGAAATCTGGGGGCTACCAACTTAGGCAATTTTCTGCTCCCATCTATTCCTAAGGCCAGATGAAATCCTTGTCTCAATCCGTCTTCCAGTAGCATGTTATCACAGAAAAGTATTCACAAGAGTGACGGTCCAGCATAAAAGACAGTGACACCTCTTATTGAACAGAGTTACTTACACAGTGACAAGAATTAAAAACACTCTGGCCATTTTCTATCAGCTGAATGTTTAAGTGTTGACAAGAATTGAGAGTAACCACAGTAGTTTTCCTACAAGGTTTCTGCCTACTACATAACATACAATTATTCTTTTCTGTCATGATTCAGCTGGTGATTCTGTAGTTCAAGGATCCTGACATAAGGTTTGCATGAGCAATATATCCTTTTCCTGATGGGGTGGGCACCATGGAGTCATACTTCTAAAAGTCTTCTCTATACTCCTTTTGAAGGAGACAGAACAGCATTATGATTGTCTTTGGGATCAGTAAAATGTGTGGGTGGGTGCACGGAAACGGCATTATATAGTGTGGGTAATTGCTTAGTCGTGCCTTTCAGTTAACTAAGCTTAGGCTTGTTTTTTTGTCTTGATTAGCCATGCAAGTCAGTTTGAATGTTTCACTTCTGGGAGAAATCTCACAAGCACCTCAGTCTTCATTTTACTGTATGAATAGAAAACTGCTACTGATAATGAACCTTACCCAGGCAAAAGGGATTAAAAGCATCCCTGAAAATCCCAGAACCACCAGATTTATCACTTACAAAGAAGGAACCATTTCCATAACTAGAAATATTAATAGGCAGTTACTGAAGGAAAAGTGTTGAAGATTTATGTATCCTATCATTGAAGGAAGCTTGTTCCTCTCGTTCTGGGTTGATATATGTTAAAATATCTCTACAGTAGACCGCTTCTCTATAATACCTTTTTTCTTCTGGGTCCTAGAGAGAAGCAATTTGAACCCAGACAAAAACTTTTGCAGTGGGCACACCAGTCTTTACAACAAATTTATTGTTATAAATGCACTAGAGGCAAAATTCTTCTGGAAAAAATAATCAAGAAATACTGTTATTAAAGTTAATAAACATTAAAAAAAAAAAAAAAAAAAAAAAGCAGATTTGATGGTGATCTATTCCATGGGATTTTTTTAATATATATTTTTAGCATAGAATAGCCTAATACCCTAGCTAAAAGAAAAAAAAAAAAAAAAAGAAAAGAAAAAGAAAGGAAAATGATCAGTTTTCTAGAATAAAACCTTCTTCTAGCATTAAAATCTATCTCTATTTCCCTCAGCTGTCATCTGTGATAAGGAAAAGAAAGACTCAAAGTCTTTTTCTCTTCTTCTGACAGCTGCTCTTCCACAACCAGCCAGCTATCCTGCCATGGTTTGACACCTCTTTGTCAAGCAAGCTGCTGCCTCTGCAGGAAGGCACTTGATGTTGTGAAGACCAGGCTGAGGACTAGATGCAACAGCATCACAGCCACAAGGCTGACTGAGGATGGGATTCTCAAAAAGGCCTGGGTGATTTATGATCACAGATTGAATTGAAAGCTAATTAAGCTTGACCTCCAAAATAAATATATTCTTTTAAACACAAAGCATATCTACAATAATAAATAAGATAATAGTATATTATAATGAATATAAGGATGATCACAGAATAGAAGACAGGGGAGGTTTTGCTGCTATGAAATGCTAATTTTCCTAGTTTTCATCTTAGCACCATTTTTGGGAAAAAAAAAAAAAAAAAAAAGTCTTAATTCCTTGTTGCAGACAGGCTTGTCCCTAAATACTGAAAAGGAAATTTTTCATTCAGTTCAGATTCATGGAGATTTAGAAATTATGTCCAAACACTTGGAAGTTTGGATTATATCTGATGATAGACATATTTCTTTAGAAAATCCTACCCTTAATTCCTGAGCCCAAGCTATAAAAAGCACAAGAAATAAAACTGTGCGCAGGGGACTTTCCTCCGCTTTTGTGGTGTGTGGGATTCTCCAGGCCTGTTGAAATAGAAATAGATTAAAGAAGTCTAAAGTTTTTGTCAGAATAATACCAAAAAAGTGAGTGCCTCAGAAGACAGCTGGGAATTTCTGGACATTTCTGATGTGTTCCTGCCACATCTCTGATGGTATCTTAGGAAGGGGAGGCTGAAAGAGATTGTTATCTCTAGGTTGCCCTTACATGACAGAAGAAAATGAAAAACATAATTAAAACACTTGACTACCTATTTTGTGCTACTGAGAGACAACAAGTGCACATGCCAGAACATAACTTCAGCATGGACTCAGAATAATTTGTCTAATTTTCCTTGCAGAAAACCTTGAAAATGTTTGCTATGCTGCTTTGTGTCTTCCTCTAGAATGTCAAATGCACTGGAGAGCACAACAAAAGGTCAGGAAGAGTTTGGGGCAAAAGGACTGAAGATTTAATCCTGTCCACTTAGTTGAGTTTAGCAACACAAAACCCTTTCAAAACGTAGCACATCCTTTGCAGTTCAACAAGCCTGTATTTCTTGCCTCTGGTAGGCAAACAGTGCAACTTAACCAAATCTCAATTTATGGCTGTCTGATAGCCAGCTTTACGTGCTGTCAGTCAAGCATCCCCCAAGGAAATTAATCATAATCATGATTTTGTACAGTGACTCTGCAAAGACTGTCATTAAAAAGCTTGATTATCCTTGTTAGTAAGGTTTTTAAGCTTTTATATGTGACAGTTTGTTCTCAAACTGTGGTGCAGTGAAACACTTGCAAAAGATCACTAAGCAAAGTTCTAACTCACCCTTTTTGTTTCCTCTGTTAGAAAAACTTCTTGATTCTAATTAATTAAAGTACACTTCATGTCATGACAGGAACTACTGCTGCTACCACAAGGATATTATATATTTTTGAATAGAGGGAAAAGCTCTGAGTCATCTTGACATGAAGAAAGAGTTTTTCTATTTAGATGTCAGAGCTACACAATCAGTTTTGAGACCCCCATTTCTACTGTTTGGCATTTCAGATGAAGTGATCTGGAACGGATAAAGTGATTTATACCCTAAGGTGGCACCTCTAGTAAATAGCTCAGACCAGACTGTCAGAAAAGTAAGGTTAAAAGGAAAAAAAAATCATCAGAGCTGATGCAGTTCCTCAAGTACAATGGTGTTGTCAGCTGGATGGCTCAGCTCCAGTCTCAGGCCAGTGTGTGGATGGTGCAGCCCCAGTCTGCAGCCAGACCATGGTAAACAGGCATAGGGCAAAGCGAACACCAAAATCAGAGTTGTGCAGACACCTCCCTGAGCCCTGGGGGCCTGCAGCCCACAAACGGGCAACAAAAGCGACAGAGTTTGTTTTTACATGCTTCTATCAGAGCTCAACTTCTGACACCTTAGAGTCAAGAAAGACCAAGTTAAATGAGGTTCAAATTTTTCTTGTGATATAATACAATCTGGGCTTGGGGGTCTGCAACATACATGTAGATCCGCTGAACCAAACAAGAAAGCTGTGACTGCAAGGCATTCCAGTCAGGCTCCATGCTGGAGGGAAGCACAATGCAAATCTCCTTTCTTGGTTGCTGCTGCGTCCTTTTTGCTGTTGTATTTCTCAATTTATTAGGGTAGACAGGTATAAAGTGCCAGGATGATAGAACTGAAGCAGCTGTATGGAAAATGTGAAAGGAAGTATCCACGTGCCTCCTTTAAACTTGTGATCTTGTGCAGAGCCATTTTACACTTAAGTGAAACTGTCCCTGACCAGAATTTTCTGCAATAGCTTAGGGCGGGGGGGGGGAATCGTATGCAAAAACACTTCAACAAATGCAAAGGTCACAGAAGAACCAAACTGTTTTCAAGATTACATTATCAGGAAAGACTCCCAGAGTGAGTGAAACATGAATCAAAATAAAAGAGTCCTAAGAACACAAGCTGAAAATTGTTTGCTTGCAATTATTCCATTTATTTTTGTGATGTGCCTTTCTGTTGACACATTTATCCCAAAAGGATACTCAAGTTTCACAGTAGAAATATAATATAAAGAATACAAAATTCTCCTGCAATGGAAGCTCACACTAAAAATACAGAGAATAATTTTCTGATGCAGATAGCACATGCCAAATCTTTATTTCCCGTCACCTCTGTTATTAAATGATCAAACAGCAGCAAGACTAAGGTATTAGTATTTGAAATAAATATTGTAGTTATTAGTAACCTGAACAAGAACAAACAAAAAGTACAGAGACCAATTTGCCAATGGAAGAGGGGAGAACATATTAAGAATTAATTTATATTCAGCATTTATTATTTTAATATGCAGGTCTTTTATTTTGTAGTCTGTAAAACTCTCTGCATTAAAAATTCCCAAATATATAAATATATATTCATGCCTTAGAGACATTTTCCTGAAAACGTATTTGTACACATTTCTTATGAACATGGGCAAGCATTCAGGTTACTGTTTAAAGCACTTTGTCCAAATGTGCACATATTTATTCATTAAGAATGTGCATCTATGTATGCAGATCAGGCAACTGTCACCTTTTTGCATAATGTAATTACCCAACTTGCTCACCAAAATATGTTTTTGTTTTTTTTTCTGGTGAAACAGACAATAGATAACACTTCATAATTTAGTTATTTCAGCCCAAACCTAATAGCATAAACATGAGCACCCATGAATGATTTTAATCACAAGAAAAGTGCTTTCAATAAAAGAAGCTACTCATGCTGTAACGCTTTGCCAGATAAGTCTTTTAGGAAGGAAAATGTATCTCATCTAGAAAGGCATTGGACTCAAACTTTTGTCTCACCCAGTCACACCCAGAATTGTAAAGAAATAAACTGCCATTTAATGAATACTGTGAATTAAGTTGATTATTTTATTACTTCTGCTGATTTTAAGACCAGCAGAATGAACCACAGATACAAACTAATGCCTGTATTAATATCAAATCTATCTGCTGTTTTCACTGCTGTTGATCATGAAAAACAGGATTTTCCAGAAAGCAGTTAACGAGTTAATGATTTTTGAATACCCCAGTTTTGACAGAATCCTAACAAACCCCTTCCATGGATTTCCAGGGCTGAATTCATCACATTTCTTGCAGAATATGAGTTTCTAGTATCTTCTAAGATGCTCATGTCAGTCCCACATTAAGAAACCCCT
The DNA here is from genome assembly GCF_963932015.1 of Anas acuta. Lineage (NCBI taxonomy): Eukaryota > Metazoa > Chordata > Aves > Anseriformes > Anatidae > Anas > Anas acuta. Next base: position 47,597,337 of record NC_088981.1, on the reverse strand, counting down.
TCTCCAGTTCCCACGTTTCTAAATATAAACTCTACATGTATGTTGGGAGCAACTGGGGCTGCTCTAAAAGAGATTCATCATTCTGTGCCCTATATAAAGAGAACTGTCAGTCACTCAGAATGTTATTGTCTGAAATGCTAGATTTCACCTTTTTCCTCATTATTGACAAATATTAATGAATATTTGGGCAGCTGAAAGATAAAAGGAGGATGCTCACTGTGCACTGCTGAAAAGCAGCTGCATAGCTTCTTCTTAGACTCTTAGATCATCATCATAGCATCTTACCCAGAAAATGCTGTCAAATAGGTTACAAAGCTATTTGTAGCTGGTTAGGACCAAAATGTATTGTTGAGGACTATTTGGTAAAACTGAATCTCAGGAAAACATATGTGGTATCAGCAGAGTGGCAGAACCTATCAGAGTTAACGTCAAGATTATACATGGCCCCTTTATGAGATTGCACTGGCGTATTACTCAAATTTTCAATTTAGGAATACTCTATCTCCTTCTGTTATTAGAGAACTAAACTACTATGATGTTTAGGCAGGATTTTTCATTGCTGCGTTACCAAAGTCTACAACCGTTTCCATCAGCTGCAGTACTTTCTACAATAATCTCTTATCACTGTCACCTCAGGATAAAATGCTACAACATAATGCAGCATGGGATGCCAACTGAAAATAGACTAAAGAGGGAAAATTGCTAAATGAACAGTCCTGCTTATTTGTTAGTCCATATCTTTGACACACATAGCACCCTTACCCTATCCTCTAAAACTGCTATTAGATTTCAGATGAAGTTTAACAGCTAATGTGGTATCCTCTGGGTAACTTGGAAACTCCTTACCAAAGGAACTGAAGACCCTGTTCTGCAATACCATGGAGACATAACCATTTGGCACATGACACACATTTACATGTTTTAAAAGAAAGGTGTGCCACATGGTTGTTGTTTACATAGGAACATATACCTGCAAATTTATTGTTATTCCCTTGTTCTAAAGAGAATATTCCCATTTGACATTGCTTGACATTGTATATTATTGGTCTAAATAAATAAATAGACTGAAAGAAAAAGGGAAGAAAAACAGCAACCTTGCCTTGTATGGGAGAAACACTTAGGAAATCCTTGGCAAATCTCATTTATGGTTTCTCAGAAGTGTTCTATTATTTGTATTCTTTTGCTCCAACATATAATAGTTTTCTAATATATTCCTACTGGTGATTCCTACTGCTTCCACCTATATGCATTGAATTTGATTTCCAGTGAGCTATACCGGCCATGAGTTTTATGTATTCCTTTAGCTATTATATTACACCTGTGTTAGGTGCATCTAAGATATTATACAATGATAAATGACACAGATTAATGAACACTGGATGGCAATTATGATATTATTTGCATTAAAGTTGTGCCTAATTGTTTGCACTAGTATCATAGCTCAGTTTTCCTAAGTAGTGAAGATAAACATCTTAAGACATCATTCTTACTCCAAAGCACATGTAAAATAAGAGATGGTCAAAAGAAAGAGCAACATAGAAACACAATGCTGCTGATACAATAGCGTGCAGTAGAGGAATGGCAAGAAGCAACTTCCAACAGTTGTGTTCTCTTGCCCTGTAGACCAATGCCTCACCCACTGGATCCTGTTGCACTGTCACGAACAATTCCCCTTTTGCAGCTTGCAATGTATGGTTAATTCTGCGTAAGCCACTTAAAATACCTCTCTAAATCTTATAAAGCAGGGATTGCAAAGTAATTGCTGCAATTTGATTCTTCATTGAAAGCATAGGGAATCTGTATTTAAGAACAAATCCTGAATTCCAGCAATGATTTGTGGAACATGATTGTCATATCCAAAATTTGAAACTGCTAAAAGACAGAAAATGAAAGAATATAAATTAACCAGCAGTGGTGCCTCATTATAGGGAGAAAAAGTATTTAGTGATATACAGCTTGCTCCTCACTATCATGGAAAGGAACTGAAGATGTCTGAGATTTGCACAGATTTAGCCTTTAACAGGCTGGCATGTTGTATTTTATGGTGCAATGTAATCACAGTTGCACTTTTTTATTGTCCAGCTCTTTCACATTCTGTAAATGGCACTAGATAAGTCTATAAATAATAATGTGGTAGCTAATTGGGCCACAGCTGTATTGTTTTCTGTTTTATTTATTTATTTATTTATTTCCTTAATGCATTCTATGCTACTAAAACAATGTGAGCCTGAAAACACTATGAAAAAATAAGTGGGACTTGCCCTCACTATATGCAATTCTATGACACTTGAAGACCTGGCTAAGTGGGCTGATATTAAGAGTTTACTGCCACAAGTTCTGGAAACTCAGATCACTGAAGAAAGTCAAAGTTAACTGTGGAAAAAAAATCATATAACACTACAGAATGATGCATTCTGCATCTACAAGGAGACTTCAAAATGTTTTACTGGTGGTGATGCACAGGTTGCCCAGAGAAGTTGTGGATGTCCCATCCCTGGAGGTGTTCAAGATCAGGTTAGATGAGGCCCTGAGCAGCCTGATCTAGAGGGTTCCAACCCCCCTATGGCAGGGGAGTTGGGACTAGATGATCTATGAGGTCCCTTCCAACCCAAGCCATTCTATGATTCTATGATCCTAGCTTTACCTTCCCGTGTATGGAAAATTACTTTAAGTGCTCATATTCAACTATAGAAGGAGGATAAGAAAAAACATTTCAAGTATAGTTAAGAAAACTTTGCAATATTTTTGTAAATATAATACTATAGATATATATGTGATAATAAACTCCTAGTCTCTCATAGTTTCAGAGAAGAAGTGGCAATTATGGAGTCTGAGATATTTTTTTGCTTTCTTTCTCTGTATTTAATCAGTTTGGTTTGAAAAAAAAATACCCACATGATTTTGTAAGCAAGCTTTCAGTAGATATCATTAATATCCCATCATTAAGAAACTAAACATGTTTTCTACTTTAGAAATGTTTTTCTTGCACAGTTGGACAAAGTAATAAGCTTAGAATCCTCTGTGGGTTCGTTAAGAATATGAATCTCCAAGGACACAACATTAAACACAGAATACTAGGACAGAGATGGGATAAGGAAAAGCCACAAAACCATCTAAACAAGGTATCAACACTGATTTTTGGATTCCATGATAGAATCTCAACATTCATTCTTTTCACTTTTATTCCCACAGCTTATTTTCTTTCCTTAGAAATTTCCTTAGAAATATATATACTTTGTGTATGTGTGTGGTGATGGCTGTTTTGTTTTGAGCCAAGAAGCCACATGTCGCTATGTAACTTAACCACGGTAGTTGTCTAGTATTTAACATAGATTTTTTAAATTGGTTAAGGTTGTACAACGTTCTTCCAGAAAATCATGCCAGCTGGATTCACAATATAGTCTGGATAGCTTAAAAATGATGTATTTTCTTGATACTATCCGATACAACAAGCAAGCTGAGAAAACAGGAGGAAAAAAAAAAAAAAAAAAAAGCTATGTCCTTAAATAAATACAAAGTAACCATGAGTTATACAGAGGAACAACAGGATCCTGTCCAAGCATATTTCTATACTGCACATGCATGACCTATATAATACATTGAGACCATTTTTTTTTCTGCTCAGTCTGCTGAAGAATACTCAGGTGGAATATTCTGCCTAGCTTAAAGCATAACAATTTAAGGAAAATATGCCTAAACCAAAGCCATTTGAAAGGAAATCAACAGAACATTAAGTCTTTTATTAAACATCAGCTATGTAGGGACACTGAAGAAATCAGGTTTGTTCAGATTAGAAAAGAGATACAGGAGGTAGGAATCACAAAGGGCTTCCAATAGACAAACAGTCTGAAAGAACACAGTGACCCTCTGTCTTTAATGTCCACAGAAATGGCTGGAAAACAAAACAAAACAGAACAACAGCAAAAACAAAACAAAACAAAACAAAACAACAAACAGCTTATGTCCCAAAGCAGAAGACACAATACATTCTCTCTCCTCAGACGTTCCATGGAACAGATCACCTGGAGGGCACAGAATCTCCATCCTTGGAGGTTTTTAGGAGCAAGTTAGACAAATATCAGTCTGGATTAACTTGAGCATATTTTATCCTTCCACAGATGAGAGATTTCATTAGGTGGACTTGTGAGGTATTTCTACTTGTACATTTTTATGACAGTTTTCATTCTGAATTTTCTTACTCAAACGAGGTCATAAGCTTTTCAGTTCCTCTTTATCTCCAAGCAGATTTACACAAGTTTTTCTAACAGTAATGCTTTAAAAACCTCCTGTTAAACATCTCTGGTATTCTCAGGAAATTTGTGCATCAAAGACTAAAAAGAACAGAACCTCTACACCAATGGGGAAAAATGTTTGTGTTATTTGACCTTGAAATCATGTTCCAGAGACTTGAAATTTTGACTCCTGAAGAATTAGACTTCTCAAAATACAGACAAAAATTTAGATGAAGATGCCTGTGAAGAGATCCCTTTTTAGATACTTAATTATTTAGAGTATTATTTCATTCAGTTCATGAACCATGCCTCATTTTTCATATGGACTTGCAAAACCATTAATATTGATGCAATTTGGGGGTAAACACTAGAAACGTAATTAAATAGAAATTGAGCTAAAGTCTCTGTTTTATCGAAGATTTGTTTTATCAGTACTTTATATAAAATGTTTGATTATTATCTTTCTTTTGTTCTTCTGTCATTCAGAGGTCTTCATTAAACAATCACAATCTTTTCTAAACCGTGAACAGAGTAGAACATTAACTGGAAGTGGAAACTTTAGCAACTAATGAAAAAACAGTAAAATTACTTTTTCCAGGCCATCCTCAATTCTTTTCTCCAGTCTCAATAATTAATAACATTAAATATATTTTGCTAGTGCATGATGCTTGTCAGATATATAAAAAAATAGCAGTGAATAATAGTTGTGAATCAGAATTGGTCTGTTAGAAACAAAACACACACACGCTTTGTAACTCCTATTAAATCGAATGTGACAACTTTTTCAAGAATAAGGCAAAACCAAATGTGTGTGGAATATAACAAAGGAGGAATGCTAACAGAACATTTGGTCTATTTTTCAGCTATATTGCTGGTTTGTATTAAGTTTACAACCAGGATATTTCTGTTTTATGGTTGTTCAGGTTTTGTCAAATCATCAGTAGTTTGTTAAAATACAGACAAATCCATGCTTGTGGCAATTTCATACTAAAATATAGGTGAAAAAGAAACAAGGATTTAAAATATTAATAATTAATTTATTAATATTAATATGAATGCCCACACAAGAGACTAAAAAAATCAACTTTCAAACTAGAGAAGAATTAATAGTAGTATTAATAAATATGATGCTCTGAGGATATAAACAAAAAAAATGCATGTAATAAATGATTTCAAATTATTTTTAATTTGTAAAGTTTAAGGAGTATTTAATAGGAGAGTTCAAATGACTTCAAAACTCTACTTCCTGGCTATACCGGCTCCAAAATTATTCAACTGTGTTAAATTCAGATACTTATTTGGATTATTAAAGTGATGCATCCTGTATTACTATTAGTGAACAGAGAAGGGCTATAGTATAACCCAAATTTATTTTAAGTATACATTAAGTTTGAAAGTTGGATTCCTGTAGGTGTTATTCCTGCAACAAATTTTCCTCCAAGCTGATTACAGTGGGCAGCAGAAATCAGGAGTTAACACTACTCAGATACTCCATACTTACAGCTCATCTTTACTATACTATTACCCTTTATTTCTCTGACTTAATAGAACTCCTTTCCATCCTTCTTATATTCATTTCCACTAAATGTGTTCTCTAGCACCCTCTAAAAATATTTGAAAGCAATTATTCTCTGTATGCTCTCATAGAGTGGATGAAGAAACTCTGTCTCAATGCAAAACACTCTCTTAACACAGTCCATCCACAGTATGTTGTAATGATTCTGTACAACTGCATCTCCAGTAATCATCAGTTTAAGGAATAACTAAAATGTAATGGGTTGATTTGGGAAATAATATGTTTCAAGTACATTTGGAAATACCCTTTGTTCTTTTTAATGTCTAAACATTTTCCTGTTGCACATAATGTCAGATGCTATACAAGCTGGGTTGGGTTCATCTATGCTGGATCAATTGTGTTTGTAACAAGGGCTAAAGAAGACACTGAGGATATCATTGCCAACTAAAGCAACTCCTGGGACTACCCTAAGAGTTTTTTTTCTTTTTATTCTTCTTTCTTTGCCAATCATTCAGAATCTACCACTAAAAAGGTAACACAAGTGATAGAGTTATCCTATGATTACATGACTGCTGAGAGGATTAATATGGAGAATTAATCTGGATATTAACTAGGCATTATTTCAATCCATTAGAAACTGAGAAATATTAGATGCACATTAATATGTGACTGAGCAAGAAAAAAATGCTGCTATCAAGATAAAGATTTTTTTTTAATGATATTAAGAATGAGATTGAAGGGTAATATCAAATGGAACACCTTTTCAAAGTATATTATGATACCAAAACTTCTAGCTTATACTGGCCCATAGACATAATGATGACGCCAGGTATATCAGGATTTAGTGCCCTCACTAAGTCTCCCAGAAACTTGTAAAGGGAATTCAACACTTCCTCAAAGGTAGCAATAAAGTAGCAGATGGAAACAATTCAAGGCTGGGATTTGAAATTCAGTGCAAGTGAAAAGGAGTTCACACCAGGTGTCCTGGTCCAGGTTTACATCTAATTAAGAGATCACTGGGTGCATGAATATAGACAGAATACATAGACCCAGGTGCAAGATAATAGGAAATGAGAATACTCGGTGCTCTTATTAAATAAACTCAGCTGCTTACCTAAATGGGGCCCTATATGAGTAATTTCTGAGTAATATGACAAACTGAAGGAGGAGTGTAGGTATAAAAGGATAGCTTCCCTGGCAAGCAAATTTGCTCTTATTTGCTCTTATTTTTGTTTGTTTGTTTTCTGCCAAGGTTCCTTGAAAATACTTTGTTATGAATAAAGTATAGAAAGCTGTGAAAGCAAGAAGAATCCCTGGAAAAAGGAAGAATGTAATAAAACATATTAAGTGATTCCCAAAATTTTACTTTTAGCTGTGCTATTGACTCCTATTAATTGATAGGGCATTTTAGATAGGGCACAAAAAATGGGCAACTATCATACTGAGTGCTCTGCAGATATATTCATAGAGGCAGACACAGCTGTGCCTAGTTGACACAGATGTTTTAGTTTTATTTTTGTTAGCTCTCAGTCAGAGTTTAGGGGGAGATTATTCACAGCTGTTGCACACTGGAAAAATGTACTGGCTCTAATCCTCATCTACAGTGGTAATCATACTACCAGTACTAGATGTAGGGTTACTTGCTGCTCTAGGCAAAGAGATGAATGTCCATTTCTCTTGGTCTTTAGTCTTTGAGACAATAGTCATTAAATACTGTAGCCCTAGGTGAATGTTTGTATAGTACTATACTTGTCCCTAAGAGGTACTGCTATGACACTTTAGATGAATAAGAACAGTATCTGCAGTCATATTCAAGGGGATGAAAATTATAAGTCAGAAGAAATTTCTCCCTATGGTACAGTATTACACAACCAAGTGCCTTATGTTTTTTTACAATTTCCTTTCCAACATCTTCCATTGCTCATTTTTTTAAAATAACAGTATGTGGAACATAAGAATTGTCACATAAAATGAAACCTACTTTTTATGGCATTTTTGCCTGTCCTTTTAGATTGAGCTAATATCAGGTACCCAAACATCTCAAGAACTAGAGAGAAGGAAGTTATTCTGAATTCAGTTAAGTTAGCATGCATACTCTCATGTATGTTTCTGCCTTTGTGTTCAAGACATGCTATAATATTTCCCAATTCATGTTGCTTGATAAACAAAAAAAGATGATCGTGTGTTTTCGGAGTTAAGATTACAATTTTGTTTTTAAATTTAAAGCAAAAACAAGTAAAAATGTTCTGAAGCAAGAATAGATGGTACACTGCCTGTACAAAAAATTATCGTGTAATATCTACAGTTTTATACGTTTAGGCAGAATTCTTCATATGTACCACAACAATCCTACTAGAATGAACTAATATGATTCTATATTACTAGAATGAATATGGTTTAACATTAATTGACATAGCATCTAAATATATGGTCACTTTTGAACAGGTGAATTCTGACAGGTAATCTTTCCTTATCCACAGACAAAAATTATACACGGACTCCAGACAGGTACTGGTAATCAATCTGCAGTGGTCCATACAGCAAGTTCAAGGTTTTAACATAACAGATGTGAAGGCCAAAATGAAGCCACAATTCCTGAATTCTGAAGAAAACCTTTAAAGGGCAATATTGCCCCAGATATTTGTTAATAAGTTTCCCAGTCTCCCCCTTCTTTAACACTGTTCCTGAAAACTTACCCAACTTGGCACTATGGCAGAAGATCAGGAGATAACAGACCTTGTAGACCTGGAGCCTATGTTTTCAGTAAATGACCTAATTATAGGATCAATCTTGATGAAACTTAACAAACAAACAAACAAACACAATCACATCAACCAGTCAATCTCTTTTAGCACTATATCTATGCCCCACTCCTTCAAAAGTTAACACATATGCTTTACACAAGAGGTTACTAAGTTCCATGTATGTTCAGATATCTTATTTTTAGGCTGCTAAAGAAAGAATTAGCATTAACTTCTACAGAACTCATCTAGGTTATTAGTCACCCTTTTCATTATTTTCTTTCTCTTTTGCCAAGGAAATCCATTTCATGTATTTTGTTTTTATTTTGAGGGGGAAGGTAAATTGTTAAATAGATATCAGGAGTGCCAGATATCAGGAATGCATACAATACGAACACCAAGGCTTGTGTGCAATAATCAAAAATACCAGAGAAAATTTTTCCTCACATCTTGCTTACGTAGTATCATATTATCTGTTTCATTCTTGACCTCATAGGTCACTTTATGTTCTCTAGTAGTGACATATATCTATAAAAAAAATCTCTAAACAAACAAACAAAAACAAATATGGTACTATGCACAACCCTGCTTTACTGCAGCTTTATACTTTATTTGACTTTTAAAGTGAAAAGCAATGGCCAGAAAGAGCTCTGAAATCAGGCACACAGTTCACCTGCCTCTCCTACCATTTCACTATTTTGATATTCTTTTTTCACAGATTCCACTTTTACTTTTGGAACGGCATGTCTATTTTGCTAAAAGCCATCCCACAGCTATAATTCCAAATCCAGAAATACTACTTCTCAACAAGATGTTCTCGGACCCTCCACAAGTCACGTAAGGCCTATTGTCTTCTCCTTGGTGAGTCTTTGAACCTTTGCAAATCTACCTTCTCTTTTGCTTGATCTGGTTCTTATATAATACCATGACTTACTGTCTGAATTTTTGGGTGAGAAATACTAAATACTGCTAATGTCTGCCCCTCTGTTCTCCAGTGGGTTTCAAAGTACAGAAAAGCTAACACTGCCATAGCTGTGTGGCAAACAAGTACCTACTCCAACTGTTGCCTTTTAAAGAGCATTACATGAATGCTCACTGCTAGCCACTAAATGCAAGTAACACTTTTGTTCTAATGTTTCTTTCTCAGAAACTGTTGAGAAGAACCAGCGAGGAACTCACAAAATGAAAGACCTTCATAAAATCCAGTATGCAACATGAGAAAGCACCACCAACACACATGATTCCTACCAATATCATATAGGGAAAAACAAAAAAAGGAAACTCTAGAAGGAATTAGAATTGTAGCTGAAGTCCTACAAGACACACACAAGAAGCACACATTTTCCAGCAGTGCAGCAAGGAATGAAGCTGCTGAAAATAACCCTGAAAAATCATTTTTGTCTTCCTACAAACTCACACGGAAGAGTGAAATTAAAGACTGCATTGTTCACAAATCACAACCCATTCCAAACAAACTGGTCTCCCATAATGCCATTTCCAGAAATCACTGAACTATGCTTGTGACATTGCGGTGGAAGATACTGAAATGTAAACAGGAATTTTTAAATAGGTAACATCTGACAAACATTACAAACCAGGATGACCCAAATGCATTATTTGTAAAGAAAGCCATTAAGAGCGAAGACTCTAGCTTAGGTCTCCTACGCATACAGAAATATTCAACAGGAATGAAGAACAGTATTTCTATAGGATAGTAATGATATTTGTAGAAAGTATGTAACAGAAATTAGGACATTAAAAAATACATTTTTTCTGATTTTAAGTATCCACATAAATGAAGAACAACCAAAATTTGAAGTAATATTAACTTCATAAATTGAAAATCAAGCATCTTCCACTTAAAATCGTGTTAGAAGTGGTAATTTGTTTTCTATATTGTCCAGGCTAAGATCCCAAGGATAAGATCCCACTCTAGAATAAATGCATATTTCCATTCATACTAGTTTTTCAAGCAGAATTTCTGAAAGTAGGAGAGACTTAAGTATTTTGGTTTACTTATTCCACTTGAGACCTTCTGGTAGTTCTTCCTAGTGATGACCAGCTTTCCGTGGCTAGACAGATTATATGGACTACTGATGTCTACTTTTCCTTCTATAGAGAAGTATTGCAAAGAAGCAAGGTCCAGGAACAACTTAAATCAATTAGATTTCCTTTCGTGCTGTAGTGGAAACAGAGCTCAAGGAAACATAAAATGTACAGTTCCTGAACTCATAGGTGCAAGCAAAAATACAGTACTAAGGTCCTATCTTTACTTTGTTATTTTGGCAAATCAATCCACTATAACTTCACTTGAGAGAAGTTGGACCCTCAGTTTCTTCAGTCATCTCAGTGACCAATAAAAGATCTTTTAGGCTTATGCACTCAATTATAAGAAGCAGTGACTACCTAAATAGAGAGGAATATATGATTAAAAATAATTCTTTATGATTAAATTCCTCAGTTCTACCTCAAGGACACTTTGCTTTTATAAAATGCTATTTTCAGTAAGGCAAATAGCTTGTCATTAACATTGCTTTCATTTTCCAAAACCTTGGGTCTGACCACAGCATTTTTATATCCTCTTATTTTATTCTGTGATTTACCATTAGGACTTGATCTTTTCAATCAATGGAAGAATACCTATTGAAATAAATATGGGAGACTGAGTTTGCAGCCCTGCCACCATCACAAGTATTTTTGATTTACCATTCACATGGAAGCCTCTTACAAACACATTGTCTGGTAATGTACAATTCAAAAATAAATATATTAAAAAATAATCTATTTATACATGATATACATAGAAATCGTTGCCTTACTGAAAAAGCAGAAAGCCAAAATTTGTTCTGTGATGCTCAAATTAATTTAAAATATATATATATAAATTGTAATGTACTATAAGTGCATAATAAGTAAAAAATATGCCTAATATTCTCAGAACAGCAAGCATACTTTCGGGTGATTCAACTCACTTTTGAGCTATTACCTGAGAGAAATCCTGCAGGCATTCCTTTAGAATTCCTGAATAGATTGTAAGTTGTTATAGAATTATTTCTTAGAGAGTTTAGAAAGAAAAATATTATTGTATCTCTTCCCCTGTATCCTGACACTAACTTACAACCCCTGCCCAGAATAATATATATAGTGTGTATATATATATATATATATATATATATATATATAGTATGACAATTCTACAGTACACTCATTCACCACAGATGGAATATTCCTACTGTATGTATGTATGAAAACTGTCCTGTAGATTCTCGTTGAATCTTTCAGGTTTAATTGTATTTTAGGATTTAGAAAGAAGTAAAAAGATAGCTGCAAGGCCTTAGACCTCAAAGAGGAACAGTGTCTTTTAAAGTGAATATATTCACAAATCACCATTTTAGTGGTGGTACTATTTCTATCCAGTCCCAATCATCTTGCTGACAATGGAGACCAGGTCACTGTCACACATCAGTGTCACCAGAAGTGCTGCAAGGATACAATTATTTCTAGGTGTTACTCATTTGCCATCTACTCTAAAGTATCTCCTTAGAAAAAATAGCACATCCAATCAAGGAAGAGAAACAAAATTTAAGTAGACCAAACAGAATATTCAAGATCAGTTGATCCACAAGCATGCTGAGGGGCTCAAAGCAGTTTGGGGTAGACAGCTACATTATTGCATGCTCAAACTGAGTTTTTTACAGAATTCAGGAAATGTTTGTATGTGTTCCAGTCACAAAGTGGAGTGTGTCTAAGGAGTTTTAAAGATATGATAGGGAATGCAACCCAACAGGTACTTCACTTCCCACACTGACATATGATTACAATGCCAAAGCTGGATCAGAAATACATATTTGAAATTATGCACATTGTTATATATGTTTCATATAAAATGAAATATGAAATGCATTTTAAATTTTCATGGCTGTTACCATTACATCAGAATGAAATTAATCTCAATTTTAGAGAAAGATTGCCACCCCAGGACGGGCAGAATTAAACGGCAGAATTTTTCAGGGGAGGATATTTTTACAATATAAATTACATACTGCTCTTGACTGTCCAAAAGGGTCTGAATCAAATTTCTGACAGTACTTACAGGCTTTTAATTTATCTGCTAAACAACCTACTGCAAAGGGCATCAGAATATGACTGGGCTTTTCTTACTTGAAATGAAACAGACTTCATCCATATCTGACATCCAGTTCATGTGTTTTCTAACAACAATAAAATTGGTGTTGATAGGAGTTAAGATTAATTTATGAGATGACTTGGATTGTTAACACAGATCTACTGTTACAAGGCAGATTTTAGGTGAATGAAATTCCAAATAATAAAATGTATTGTGGGCAGTAATCACAACAGAAAGCTTTATCTGAGATGTCTAACATTGAAGAAATCAATCACATGGAAGATTTAGTGATGTGAGACATATTGAACAGGTAAAAGCTGGACAGGAGGTGGAAACTGTTAAAAAGAATGAATGGTACCCTTGACAAAAATATTGTATGATCTTCACTAAGAGAAGTATTTGATTAATTTGTACAGCATAATCACATAAAGGCAGTAGGTGCATATTGCTGCTCTAACAGAAGTAGAATAGGTTGCATATTCGTCTCAGATGACTTGCTATGAGTAAATTACATCTAGATTAAAGAAAATCTTTCAAGATATTTTAAAACATTTGAACCTAGATACACACAAACCAGATTAGCCCTTCTAGAAGATTTCACAACATACTGTAATGTTGTGTTTGTGTACATATTCAAGGTGAAGGTTCATCCTGCAAACTGTTTTTTTTTAGTTGCAATTATTTTTCAATTTCAATTTTTTTGCAGTCTGAAGTCTGAACTATGACTTTGTGGAGGTAAGCATAAAATGCCCAGAGCCTGCATTAGTAACTCCACATCTTTTGTATGCACATAAAACCAGAAAGGACAATGTACTATTGCGTTGTACATAAACAGCTGCTCACTTTTTTCTCTTACTTTTGCATTTCTAGAAGAATATCACGTCATTGCAAGGGTTCGTGTAGAATGGAGAACTATTTGTTGTTTCTTTCCTAGGGACAGCATTATTTTTCTCTTCTCTTCTCTTCTCTTCTCTTCTCTTCTCTTCTCTTCTCTTCTCTTCTCTTCTCTTCTCTTCTAAGAAAAATGCTACTCAGAATATAAGCACATATTTACATATTTGCTTTTAGTATTTCAAAAATAGAAGTTCTCAATATGAAGACCGATACTGGTAATAATGGGCCTTGTGCTTACAACTTAATCCAGAAAAACTTCACCAACCTTCCACTTAAAAAGTAAAATAATGGAGGTAAAAATAAATAAATAAATAAATACTTAAAGTAGAGCTTTAAGAGAAGTCCGGGTGTCAATTAAACAAGAGTCTAATACTTTCATCCACAATAAATACACCAAATGTATCTGCTTGATTACACTGTAAATAATAGTCTCTTTTGCTGCCATGATATACTCAACTATTATAGTACAAAAAAGTATTCATTGGTTTTGTGATCACTGATTCTTCCACGATGGACCATGGTGTGACACAGTGTTAAAGACTACTAGACTACTACTACTACTAAACTACCAGAGAACATTGGGACATTATACAAAGACAGGTCCTGCTCCCACATGTCATTGTGTCAGCAGTTCCTAATTATTTTTTTCTTTTATCAAACAAAATATTTTCTATCACTTTTTTTTTTTTTTTTTTTTAATGAGAACAGTAAATATACAGATAACAGCTACTTCAAAATTTTTGAAAACTGAAGTTACTTTTGAAAAAGAGTTGTGATGGAAAAAAATGTGGTCAGCAATTTCTCAGTTTAAGTATTTTTCAGTTTTGGACTGCTTGACTTTTCCACCATCATAGTGTCTTGATGAAAACAAAAATATACCATCTAATTAACCATCTACATAGCACCTCCTATAAGCTATGAGGTATCTCAGGATACTCTTAGTGAATTATAGTAATTTCTACATTAATGTGAACATATGATCTACCTTCTTAATCATTTTTCATAATATGTATATATTTCATACTTGAAATCATTGTTCTACACAAGTTTTAAAATTTAATATTTCCAGTCAGAAACTAAAATTAGAGAAATCACTACCTTTCTAATTCTGTAAAGCTGCTGATCACTACTGAGACATCCGTAAATCTGCAGCTGTTGAAGGGATATTTGAGATGAGTCTGCTTCCAGGATAGATGGCAGGTGAGAGATTTGGAAGACTGCAATAATTGGCAAGGTCAGTGCTCATATACCAACATGAAGAGATGTATCAAGAGGCAAAAGTGTCTCTGCTTGTACCAGCGGTCATCCAGAATGCCCATTGTAGCTTCCACAGCTGGGTACAAATTTAGGAAACTAATGGAGCTATAGCAGCCAATGCTACTGCTGGCATTGCCCAGGGAATCCAACAGCTACCCAGAAGCAAGGGCAGACCTGACAAGTAATAAAATTAATGACATGCTCAAGTGATGTTGAACTTCTGCAGCCTGCCATAACAGGCCTCTGCCCATACTTGTTTTGTAAAAGCTTCAGCCCATTCATCCTCACTTTTGAATATACGTATGCACTTATTTTTAATTATCCACAGGAATCCAATCACTGTTTCTGAAAATTCGCCCTCTATGGTCTGCCAAATCTTGGGTACGTTAATTGCTACATTTGACAACCAGGAAAATACATCTGCACCAGGCAGGGCAAATATGCTTTATATGAAGAACAGCACTATGAAGAGGAATTGTGAGATTCTTGCCTTTGTTGGTCCGGACTCAGGGTGATGAGGACTGCAAACTGGCCTTTTGCCTTTGAAGCAAAAAAACAGCAGAAGGATCAAGACAGGTTGGAACCACTTCAGGATGACTGTTGCAATGCTTCTGGTAAGTTAGACATGCAAAAGATCAATTGGTTGACAGCTAAACATGGGAGTGAGAAGACGTGAATATGTGGGGTAGATCACATAAGCCACTGAAAACACACTCTTCTTCCCAAGCTCAAGACGAGCTGCAGCTAAGGAAGTTTACAGAGGTCTGGATTTATACCAGGAGAATGCATGCAGTTCCTCACTCCTTATGAATCTGGGAAATCCTCTAGTTTGAGATCCTCTAGTTTGGGATCCTCTAGTTCTCCCTATTATCATAACCATCCTTGTGTTTTTCTGAAGTCCTAAGCATATGGAAAGCTGATATCTATATACATATTTTTCTCCCAACTTAAATTAAACCTTTTTTCTCATCCTCTGTTGCCCCATCTTTCTCCCTTAAGTTCTTTCATTAGCTCATGACAAGAAGATTTAGCCAAGATATTAAGCAGCAGGTCAGCTTGACCACACATCAGGAAACCAAACAGAAATCGTTTTCTGGAACAGAAATCTCTTTATACTTCCCAGCCCAAACCCTCTTGGGCTCTAGGGAGCTTACAGATGAGTGCTAATAATAAATACAGCTCCAGTGGTTTATTTTTAAATTTTATGATTCTTTAGAAGGATAACGGGAGTTTAGTGGCTCCTCCACACTCAGAAACATAGAACTGCTGGGGAAATGCAGCAGCTGCTATTCCAGCACTGCAACAGTCCAGGCACAGCTGAGCAAAAGCAGTGCATTCGCTTTGCTATTTTTTCTTTGTTGACACATCACGACTGTGTTCCTGGAAGCCCTAAGGGACTACTATGGGCTGCTTCAGCTGCTCAAAAGAATAATACAAAAATACTTTTTTTTTCTTTCTCTTTTTTTCTTTTTTCCTTTTATTTTATTGAAAGACTGTTTATGTTAAAAGAGCTAGGCGCAAAGGGACCAGTATGCATTGCCAGTTGGTCTTAACTCTAACCTATCTCCCATCCTTCACTGCGAACAGTCCAAAAAATAGGCATAAAAACAATCTTAGGCAAGGACAAGATCAGACGACATGATGCCAGAAAAGATCTTCCCTCACAGACTGAAATAAATGCTAAAGAGTTCTGGTAAAGAAAAGGTCCAGAAAGTCTCAGATGGCCTTTCTCCTATTTGTATCCTAATCTTATCTTCTACTAGCAACATACAACTTCAGTGCAACAACCTGCATTCAAATATGAGATCCAAGACCTGTGCCAGACTGTCCTGACTGTGATGCAGAGTTATTGTAAAAACTATAGCTAAATATATATATATATATACACTTTGCAATATGGGCTGATTTAAAAATATGTTTTTTTCTAGTGCTTAAATAATAGCAGTACACTAATACCTTTGAAGAAAATGTCTATAATACAGATCTTTAATTTAGGTTGCAATATCATCCTCTCTTATTAGTATCAGTTTATTTACCCTAATATGCTGCTATTTCTGTAAAGAGCTAAAATTTCATTGATAACTACTATAATTTCTCTTCAGTTTTACTGGGTTTGCAGGGCTGGCATTAACAATAGGGAACAATTTCTATGTGGACTTGATAGGTAACACCAATAAGCTATTTTTTTTAATGTTAAATTATTACTTAATAATTAGCATTGTAATTTTAAAATGTTATGTTTAATTTTAAAATGTTTTCTTGACCTTTAGGTTTCATGACTTTTTTCGTTTTTGAGTCTGACATATTTTGCAAGTCACTTAAGACATTAACATTACATTAAGATGTAATATGATTTTTAACAGAGCAGAAGAGAATATGTTTCTTCTGCAGCATTCATTATTTTTATTTTGCTCGTTTTAGAAAACTATACAGCTGCCTTACAAATCATTATATCCTGCAGTAGTAAAGCTACAGTGACTTTATGTGTTAGTATAAGCTACCACAGTGATAAGGTCTGTTTTTAATAAAACTGTCTTGTGATATTTCCCCCAAAGTGATCTTCCCAATTGCTAACATTTCTGCAATTCACAATTCATTCCAATTAATGGCTATAAAGATTCTCCTGTATGCCTAAACATGATAACAATTGGGTATCATTTTGGGGAAAATCTTCTAGGTGAAAGTAAACAAGTGAAAGAAAAGAAGGTATTACAAATTTCCCTTCCCAACCTAGCAGCCATTTTATTTGGCATATATGATTGGAGCCTTTCTTGGAAACAGAACTAGGAAAGAAAACTTCTAGCTGAGCCTTTCTTGATACAAGGTGTAAATAATTAAATTCAATCTGCTCTTCACACATTGCTGCTGAAGAAACTGAACAGGTGTTTTGCTGCAACACACAAAATATGCAAAGTACAGATTCAACAAAAGATGCTTTTTGGGAAACTGGCTTCAAATTTTTTATGCTGTAAAGCATATAAAGATGGCTTCTCCCCACAAAGCTTGATCTAACCACAAGCAGAACTGAGAGCCAATTTGCAATATAGCACAAGTGCAAAGAGCAATGCATAGCATAGATTTTTTTTAGTATGATTTTTAAAACGACACCCAATATCTTGCTTCAGAAGCAGTACTTTACCTCAGAGGACATAAACAAGTGTTAAGTGTCCAGACAGGGACACAGCCTTACTTTTTCCTGTTCAAGAATCCACTTTCTTCATTGTGGGTCCTTGCATGAATACCTACCATTTTGACTTGGTTAAAAATAGCAATAATGATAATTTTAAAAGCTAATTTGATTACAATTAATTTTTTTTTTCTTTTCTTGGTTCCATTCATGGATATGGAAAAAAAAATCCTCTTCTGAGAATTATCTCTTGCTTCTTCTAGGGGAAAACTCTGGCAAATGTTTCATAGTTGTGATGCAGACCTTTACAAAGCATTTCCAATTAACAAACTTTTTTTTTTTTTTTTTAAATTCTCCCATCATTATAGAAGTACCACAGAGAATAAAGAACACATGCTTGCCTGGCCCTAACTTATGAAAAGTGTCTTCTCGTTTGTAGGGTATCTACCCGCACAATACTTTTACAGACTGGAAGTACCATTCTGCTCATTTTACACATGGAAATTTTAGCCTTAAGTAAGATAAAACTAAGCAAATTTTTGAAGGTCTCAGAGCAAGTCTGAATCACAAAGGGAACATAAATATAAGTTTTTCTAGATTTAGATTGGTGATGTAGGCATCTCCGTGTTCTTAGCTCACCTTGCTGACACCAGAGTCAGTGGGCCACAGCTAGTCTCTAAATTACATGGACATTTGTAATAAAGAGAGGGGCTGAAGTCACAAATCCCTATTCCCAAACTGAGAAAATCATATTTTCTCAGTAATTGTTAAAAAAAAATCTGTAAATTACTTTGAGATTAATTTTTATATCATGCATAGAAAATAAATAACTGAAAAAAGTAAAGAACACAAGGAGATAAATCACTCCTGTTTTGCAATCAATAAGGAATCACAACGTCACAATTTGGTTTTATCCATTTCCTTCTCTTTGTGTGTGTGTGTGTGCGTGCTTTGACCCTGTCCTTAACCTATGTCCTAGAAAAAGAGTAAGCAGCTGCTAAGGGTGCCAATAACATTCAATAGTTCATGTCCCCTTATTCTTTACCCAGGCTGAAGTAACCACATTTGGTATGCATTCCACTACACAGCATCCTGGAAACTTGCAGTCTGAGCCCGTTTTTCAATTTAGCAGCAATGCACTCTGAACAGCAATATGTTACTGAGCCAGCTGGTCTTTCTTAGCCTTTTACCCTCTTTTAATCTTTTAGTGTTCTATGGCCACCTCATCTACTCTTGGATGCTGTAACCTTATATCATGCATCATATTTGTTGTATTCTTTCACATTACCTTAACCTTCTTGTTGAAAAGGGTGAAGTCAGCATTAGAAAACAAACAATCTAATGTTCCACTTAATTCAGAGTCTGTAATCTGCAGGTGAACTACCTTCAGTGTGTATTTAAAAAACAAAACAAAAGTAAAGATGAACAAATATAGCCAGTTTATAGCTCCCTTTTACAGAATTCCATTCATAAGTGTATGGGTGTATAAATACACATGTATATACACGTATATACAACTACACATCCAAGCACCTGCACAGATGTGCAAATGCATGTGCACTTATTTGCACACATACACACACACACATATTCCACACACATGAAGAATTTTACCAATATAAGATGTGATGTTAGCAGCACTCATATACATGGCTTTACCTAGTAGGACAATTCTAATGCCATTCTCCTAACTCTTGCATTTTCAGTGATAACAAAAGAAAATATATCCAAAAGAAAGAATTTGTACTATTGTACCTAGCTAAGCATACCAATTGCAGCAGAAGGTAGTCTAATAGGCTTAGACTGCAGCAAAGATAGCATATAATTTGGTTTCATGTTTCTTTGTGAATTGCTGGAGAAAGCAGGAATTGTGAATAAAGACAAATATTTGCTTTTTTTTTATTTAAATTTTGTAGAGAGCAATGTGAATCAGAAATAGTTGGCAAATATAATTTACATTTTATAAATTCCGAGTGTGGTCCTTTTTCTTATGCAGATTAAAACTACAAAGGCTTATATGCAACTTTCACATTAAAATTTGAAGTTACTTGCAAGGATTCAAGAAACGCAGCTAGCATATCTAAGGTGAATATGTTTATCCTGTATCTGCTTGCTTAGTAAAAGAAGTGAACAGCACTTTCCCCCATTAATATAGAATCAGATGACACTGCTTAAGATCTAGCATTGTTAGTTTACACTCTTAAAAAAAGTTCTCAACCCTTCAAAATCAGAGCACAAACATGATTATGAGTAATGTTGAACAGTATTTAGCCTGAGAATTGACTACAAAATAATTATATACCTCAGAGATAAACCTATGTAGCATATTTTAGACTAAATGCTAGCAGAAAAAAAAAAATTAAAAAAAATTGTCCTAATAATGTGTCGTTATCCTTTTGTTTTGCCTGACATCTGGTATCACAGCAGATTTCTCCCACCTGCAAGGCCAGGAAAATGCAGACATCTCAACACCTACTGACTATGTTGAGCATCATTGCAAAGATTTTTTTATGGGTTGGATGGCTTCTATTTTTTCCCAAGTTTCTCACATATATAAAATAATAACTATGAAAAAGTCTTAAAAAGGTACAAAACTGGAAAACAGAGTTAAAATGATCGTCCTGGTTAACAAAAGGAAAAACAATTATGGCATAAAAACCTCTAAAATCAACTAAGTCAGAAAGTCATCATAAAGCCAGCCATGATAACTTCTCAGTTTGGTATTCTGCCATGGCATATTAGCCTATATCTGTAGAGGATACGGTTTGCCAAGTATAGCTTCTCTAGTTCAACAGAATATTGTACACAACCCCTGCAGCACTCACAGATCCTATCAGCCCAAAGCCTCACAAGCAGATTCCCCTCTGCAGCTCCTATGGAAATACATCATCAACATATCTCAAAAATGAAGAGACAAACAAACAAAACAACAAACTCAAATGTTTCTTGAGCAAATGAGCTTCTCAGTTCATGAGGTTTAAGAAGCCACTTGTTTCACTTGCTGTCTAGTAATTTATTACATCCTGAAGACTTGCCTCAATCTCACCAGGGTTATTGGAACATCATCAGCTCGTCTGCAACCCTGATTCACTGGAGTAAGAATGTTTTTAGACAATTAGTAAACAAAACAAAACAAAATTATGAAAACTCTCCTTGTTCTTGTGAAGCTGTTTACAACTCCTTTGCTGTGGACTACCGGAAAACCCAGCCCCACTGAAGCAGCAGAGACAGGAACAACCATGATAATGGAGTAGGCAGCCAAGCCTAACTTGACACATTAACTGATGAATCAGACCATGTACTGCAGTTACACGAGACTTCTCTTCATAATTGCTTGCTTTCCTGCTAGGATAGTGAACTCTGTAACCTCCCTTTCATAACGATATGCAGCTCTTTCAAAGAAAATAAACAACAAATATAATTTCTCTCATTCTTCTTTTAAAAATACTATCGTCTTCCCAATGTTATTTAATAAATATGATTCAAAATGTATTAAAATTCCTCTTTCAATATCAAAGTAAAAAGTCTTTCAACTGGTACAGCTACTTTTTATTTTTCCTCATAAAATTGACTTCAGACTCTTATGGACTCAATGGGCCAAATATATTCTTGCCTGATCACTAGAGCTCAGCAAAATTACACCAGAGAAGAATTTGGACCAAGCATTTCTGCTTAAAACACAGACAGCATGAAGACACCCAAATACTATCAAATTTAGCCCCTATTTTACTCTTTAACTGAAATATCAAAAATCTTTCTATGCTACCAGTTTGACTCCAAATGTATATTACTGTAACGATTATGAAAAGAATGTCACCTTTCATATGCAACCAATCTTTGATACTACCAGAGTGCATGGGACTGAAGAATGAGTGCCTACTATCCACTCTGGCCAAAGTCTAAAAAAAGATGATTTAGTCTCCAAAAATGTACCTGAAGTAAACACAGTTTCATTTACTGAGTTTTTTTCAGTTGCACTTTTCCCATTCTCTATTTCTGCTGCTTGATACTTAGCTGTAGACAGAACTGCGCATCCAGATGGACTGAACAGTCTTTGATGTTTTTCTTAAAGTCATGTTACTCCTTACTCAGCCAGAAGAGGCGTATAAGAAACCCATGGCACACTGTCTCTGTTATTATTGGTTATTCATAGTGTTGCAGCAACCAGCTGCCTCAGTCAGGGAGGTACACTGTTGTTCTAGATAAAGTCAAAGTCAGAGATGGTATTTCTCTTGAGGAGCTGAAGAACCACACGAAAACAGGATGACAGAAACGAGCATCCTGAGGTTCACTCTGAGCCAGCGACTGATCTCGTTACCATCTGCTGCCTGCAGGAGTTGCCCTGTAGCTGCCTGCCAGCACACGTCTGCAGAAGCCCCACACTGTACTACAGCACAAAATAGTTCCAGACCCCACTGCCTGCAGAAGAAGATGGGCAAAGGAGGCTTTTGTCTCTGCTCTGCAATTCACCCTGTCAGTTCTCTAGACCAGTAGTTTTGAACTCAAAAGCCTGAAGATTACCATTTTGTTAACCTGATGAACTACCTGACTGATAAAGGTTTTGAAGGTATCTGAGCTCCTTGTGAGTAAATGAGAGTCTCAGGAGCTCAGCAGCTATCTAACACATACTGTTAAGGATTTAAGTGTTCACTTGCAAGCCTGTAGGTCTGGATGCGCTGGTTCTAGCTCCAGTTTCACAACTATCTTACCTACAAAATGGCTGCATTATACATGTATACTGAGCTAACATGGTAGTTTGGCTTGCATTAAATATCACAAAGTATTAGAAAAAATCTAAATACATCTGAAGACAACATAGGATACTTTAACTCTGAACTACTGACATTCTTTATTTTGCACATAAGCAGAAGCAAACATGCTTTCCACATGAGGGACATGACACTGAGGACTTACAGCTATTCTTAAAAAATAGCAATTCATCAGAGACTAGAACTGGCAAAATATCTACAGACTATAGTAGAAGTAAAGTTACCCAATTAAAGGCACTGAAGATTACTTCTTGCATGAGTGGCACTAGCATATGCTTGTAGAGTAAGGATGTTATTTATTTTTTTATCACTGTTCCAGTATCTTAGTCTTCTACTCTGTGGAAATATGAGTATTTTGGGCAGGACTTCCCCTTGGGGTGCATGTTCTTAATTTATTGCTTCAAGGCTGAGTAATGTACCCATCACAGAGCCATTCATGTTTTATTAAAATTAATTTCAAGGGAATGTTGTTTTTAGGAAGTGTGTATAGGACTATTTAAATGCTTTAGCAAAACAATACCAGCAATAAGTACTAATGAAAATATTTCCTTTTTCTTTCCTTTCCCCTTAAGATAAACGATATCTAGCCTTAAAGGATGCTAAGAAAAAAAGAGGAGAAACAGGAATCTGCTGCTATTTTGTCCCAGCTCCTCTGAACTCTCCAGTCTGTCTGTCTTGCTTTGCTTGTCCTGGAAAGAGCTCCCCATTGCCAACACCATGCTTGGGAACTACCTGCAGATCTAGGTTAGCAAAAAATAGAATAAAATAAAATTGTGAGTCATGGCTCTCATCTTTGATCTTCATTAGAGAGGACTTTACATAGATTTGATGGATGGACCACTTGGTAGATAAGGAATTGACTGGATGGTTACACTCAAAGAGTTGCACTCATCAGCTCAATGACCAGGTGGAGACCAGTGACAAGCAGTGTTCCTTAAGAGTTGGTATTGAGACCATCACTGTTTAACATCTTTGTCAGCAACATGGGTGGTGGGATTAAGTGCACCCCCAGCAATTTTTCCAATAACACCAAGCTGTGTGGTGCAGTCGACAAGCTGGAGGGAAGGGATGCCATCCAGAAGTACCTGGACAGACTCGAGGTGGGCCTGTGTAAATTTCATGAGGTTCAGCAAGGACAAGAGCAAGGTCTTGCATCTGGACTGGGGAAATCCCAAGCACAAATATAGGCTGGGTGAAGAACAGATTGAAGTCAGCCCTGATGAGAAGGACCTGTGGGTGTTGGTTGACGTGAGCATGGCCAGCAGGGTGAGGGAGGTGATTGTCCCCCTCTGCTCTGCTCTTGTGAGACCCCACTGAGAGCGTTGTGTTCAGCTCTGTGGCCCACAAAATCAAATGGACATGGACCTGTAAGAGGGAGTCCGGAGGAGGGCCCTGAGGATGATCAAGGGGCTGAAACACCTCTCCTACAAAGACAGGCTGAAGGTGTTGGGGTTGTTCAGCCTGGAGAAGAGAAGGCCCTGGGCAGACCTTATAGGGGTCTTCCAATACTTAAAGGAAAAACATTTTAAAGGAAAAACAATAGGAAAGCTAGAGGCGGTCATTTTACAAGGGTATATAGATATAGGACAAGGAGTAATGGCTTTAAACTGAAAGAGGGTAGCGTTAGTTTAGATATAAGGAAGAAATTCTTGACTCAGAGGGTGGTGAGGCACTGGAATATGTTGCCCAGGGCAGCTGGGGATGCCTCATCCCTGGAAGTGTTCATGGTTAGGGTGGATGGGGCTTTGAGCAACCTGATCTAGTAGGAAGTATCCCTGCCCATGGCAGGGGGTTGAAATGAGATGATCTTTAAGGTCCCTTCCCACCCAAATCGTTCTATGATTCATACTATTATTTCTTTTAAAGCACCTTCCTTCAGATCTTTGCTAAGTGTGTGGGAACAGCATAAAATAATTGCTCTGCCTGGTAGATCATTTATTTTCTGAGAGACCGTTTTAAGGTGAAGAGACACCACCTGTTATAAATTTGCCTCATTTAGAAAGTGATAATAAAAGACCAAAATTGAAAATGGCAAGAAAGAAATGCAGATGGTTCCTTGGAATATTTCAGCCACTTTGAAGGGAGGCTGATCCAGAAATTCCTATCATAGCGGACAGAGAGAGAGAAAGAAGGGAGGGGACAGAGAACGTGTGCATATGTACACATTCTGGGCATGGGTATGCTCAGGAAAATATTCAGAAATATGATTGTGACTGTAACTACAGGTACAGAAGACCTAACAATTTGTATGACAGGAAGCCAAAAATGAAGAAGAAAGTAATAATGCTTCAGTCCTACCACAAAAAGTAGAAGGGGTTAGACACTTTCTGTTACACAGATAGCACTGTTTCAGACATACACCACAATCCAGCATTCATACATCATCCTGTACAAGCACACACCACTGCTGAGGTCACTTCATATGTGAGATGTGGTATCAGGCTTGTCCATGTAGAAACATCTTTCATTTGTCAATGCAGCATTTTCTGGAAACAAAATTTAGTGTAGTCCACAGACTTTGCTGTAAGGAGAGCAGAATGGTTAATTTTGTTATTGTGTCACAATACTGAGAGAAACGAATAAAATTAGAGTATAAAATGACCTATCAAATTTGTCTGACAGGTACTAATTCACTTTGATCTATCCCTCACCATAATTTCATTGGCAGGGAAACCATACATATTTATAGAAGTGGGAGCAGGCTGCTGTTGTTCTGTTTGTAATTTACAGCAACAAAGAATTCATTTAGATTACCATACTTGAAGTCCCAAGGTGACTCTGCTTTGGTTACAGGCCCCCTGCTATGTAGGATACCTAACATAACAAAGAACAAAGCAAAACAATAGTACACTGAGACCAGGGCTCCTGGGTAATCAATTCAGGTATTTACAGCTGAAACAATAGCAATGTGCAAATCAGCATCATTACTACAATTTGCTGATAGAAACCCCAGGGAACTCGGGAAGTGTCTGACTGCAAAGCAGCTGATTAATCTGAGTTACTTATGTTTTGTTAAAGCATTATTATTTCCCATCATAATTAACAGTAAATGATTGTTTAAGAAAAAGGCAGAGGAAGTACAACCAAACTTGCAAGCCATTCATCTCTTCTACCCCAGGAACATTCTGAGGACAGTACAGGTACTGGGCGAAACTGAAGAGTACTGGGCAGGGTACAGGGAGTCTCAGCACATCCAAATAGTCCATCTCGTTACTGAGAAGTTGAAACATTTGTCCTTGAAACGGGAAAAAATGCTTACACTCTTATTGTTGTTTTTATGGGATGCACATGTGCACGTGCCCAACAACTTTGGCACCAGAGAGTAACACAGAAATGATCTTTATGCAGCCACTGCTGGTAGCATCAAAGTTTCTTAGTCAGTGACAAAAACTTAACAAGAAACCTATGAATGAAGCAAGCAAGGCACCCAAGTTCTAGGTGGTAGGGGTAGCATTTTTGTGGGATAAAACTATTGTTTGAGATCAGACTTTGATCAGGGCTCAGAAATGAGCTGCTGTTTTCTAAGTAAACATTAAGTGTAAAAAAATAAAATCTCCTGTTTGTACAAAGGGCAAGGATTAGGCACTACCATGGAACATGTAATAAAAATAAATAAAGAGAAGAAAGAAAAGTGCAAGGTAACTTCATTTCCATGTCCATTCAGAGCTCTACTTTCTCCTAAACTAAAAGTGCACATATTCAGCTCAATCACGCCCCAAATTAAAATACTTATGAAGTCCTTCATATTTTTGAAATCTAAAACTAAACAGGATTTTAAAGAACTATTTAGTTTGTTCCTAAATATATTGGATAATCTCAGAAAAAGGTTTGCTCAACAGCAAAGCTGTTATATTGGCTTATGCTGTACAGAGGTTTTCTGATATGTTCTCATGTGACATTGTCTATCCAAAGCAACTACCCTACTCCCAAAGAGATACTGATAAGTCCATTGTGATTCATCCTCAAATACTGTGTTCAGGTTTGAGCTCCTCACTACAAGAAGGACATTGATGCCCTGGAGCGTGTCCAAAGAAGAGCAACAAAGCTGATGAAGGATCTACAAAACAAGGCTTTTGAGGAGCGGCTGAAGAAACTGGGATTGTTTAGTATGGAGAAAAGGAGGTTCAGCGGAGGCAGAACAAAGCATCAAAAAGTAGAAGCCAGCACACAATCTCCTAGCAGGAATTTATCGAGAGAGGTGAAATATTTATGTGAATCACACAAATGAATGATGATTTTTTTTTCAGTATTTTTTTCCTGCAGTTCATCAAATTTAGCCCCAAATTCAGGTTTTAGCCTCTGTAGCGGTTCTAAATGATGAAGATTCACGTGGAAATAATTTTCATGCCCACAGGATAAACAGAGCTACAGGTAGTAAATAAAACATAACTGGGGTTCAATTCTAGAGTCAATGCATTCTGCTAATCTTAGTTCCAATCACTGCAAACAATTTAAGTCCTACACAAAATACAGAGAAACAAGATAATAAAATATATAGGGAAAACAAGTCTAGGATGACAATAAATAAAAAGACGTCAATTCAGCCCAGAGAAAGAGAGTAAACTAGCAATGGAAAAGATGAAAAACTAATGGATTATAGTTTAAAAAGGAAACATGACTATTGTTTAGAAAATGGGACTGAGAATCACCAACTATAACATACATTCTTCTGCAGCCAGCTGATATTGGGAGATGTTTAAATTACATACTATTTTGGTCTCCCATCCCTGTCCATTCAT
Source organism: Anas acuta (assembly GCF_963932015.1). Lineage (NCBI taxonomy): Eukaryota > Metazoa > Chordata > Aves > Anseriformes > Anatidae > Anas > Anas acuta. The sequence goes on along the minus strand of NC_088981.1, from coordinate 47,569,936 downwards.
CCCCCCCACCCCTCCCAGCAAAATATTCATCTATCTCAGATAGATATGGTCTGTAAAACACTCTGAAGTCCAGCAGCTGCCCCCTTTTCAATATTTTATTAATTTAGAAGAAATAAAATACCTTATTGAGTAATGTGCTTGATATTTGCTCTCTGTATTATGTGATAGTTCAACATTAAATAATGAACAGAAAAAAGACTTCTTTTAATACTGGAGTTTTAAAGCATACAAAACAGAAATAATTAAAAGTGGTCAAAGAGCATATAACTAAGAAATAATTAGGTAAAATGAAGCACATTCACATTTAGGATAAACAATGAAAAAATCCCTAGAGATGAAACTTACAAAGACATAGAATATAATTATCCCCAATGGGGCATTCTGTAAGTCCTTTTCTCAAAAGTTTTTAAACAAGACAAGAACTCATAAGCATTCCTACAGAACAATCCTATAGTAGGTTAACAGGTTAAGAATCTAACCTGGTTAGCCTAAACAGTCTTGTTTTGTTTTCTGATTTTCTGAGCCAAGTATGTGTGACAATATGGAAAGGTCAAACTTGCGATATAAAAATGGCCACATACTAAGTGGTACAATTCTGTAACTGGCACCAGCCTGGCTGTAATTATAATCAGGAGGATGATCATAATTCATGGGATCAAGCTACTTCAGTTCTAGTCTTGGTGGTACCTTGTCAAGCATCACCCACACTCTTAGCAGTACCTGAGAGCTATGAGAACATCAGGTTTATATTTGATTCCCTTCATTTTCAATTTTAAGCACTTAATTTAAAAAGCCTTCATATTCCAAGGTAAATATCTCTTTATTTTGGTATGTGGTTAAAATACGCTTTGTGAATAATTTATTTTATCCTCCTGAAAGACACAAACATTTCAATAGCCATGAAGCTTCTTCAGTTGTCAAAATATACATGTAGGTCACAACGTAAGCAAAGCTTCAACCACAAAACTGTTTTTTCAGAAGTTTCCATGAAATTATCTCTTTACCTAGAAGGCATCAATAAAAGACATTTAGAAAAATAGAATAAGAAAAAAAATCATTCTTGAGATGGGAGTTGAAAAGTTTTTAATAACTTACCCAGCACAGAAAATTCATGTCATTGCCATTTAAAATCATGACAGTAATAAAGCTATACTCATAAAATCAGCACATAAAATATTTCACTCCACAACCCTTTCTAATTGCATTATTTAAATCAAACAAACAAATCTGAAGGTTGCCAATCAAATAAAAATAAGCTACCGCTCTGGGGTGCTGAAAAATGAAAAAAAATGCAAATCTCAAAAGAAATGAAGTCAGGAGTTTCAAGGTAGAATGAGCTGGAGACTTACTTGGCACAGAGGGAGCAAACAGACTTATGTAACAAAGCACCAAGAATTTGAAAACAGCGAAACATCTAAGGAAAACAGCATCAGTGGAATAAAAGCTGTTTTGAAGATCTGAAGTTTACCATGGAAAGAATATAACATCACAGTGACAAAAATAGCTCTATGGTTCCCTGGACAAAGACAACTATTAATCTCCTGTGGGTTTGTTTCTTTGTTTTGGTAAAACCCACAAAACTTTAAAGCATTCGCTTTAGGAAAAAATAAACACTGGGGAAAGTATGATAACTATTAGTCAAATTTTAACATAATTAAATAAAAATAGGTGGAAAGGTATAAGTCAGTAGGAGAAATGCAATAGTTCAGTTGCAATTTTAATCTGATTGAAGTGGCCTCTGTAAAGTTTTCTATGCAGGGGTCTTAGAAGTCATAGCTTGCAGCACAGCTTGCAGTCACCTCAAACACAGAAAAGTGCTTTGGAAGCTGCTGTGTCAGAACCAGTTTTATAGATATGACTTATTTTTCGCAAGTTGCATAGATTACAAAACCAAAAGCCAAGGTCAGAATTCATAGCTGCGTCTCGAGAGGAGAAAAACATAAAGGTTTAATTCTAAATCGACAGGAATCTGAAACAGGCTTACTGAAGGGCAGCGTTAGGAACCTCAGCACATAGTAAACCCTTTGTTTCTGCACCAGTCACGTGCGACACAGCAACCCAAGTAAATCTGCTGGTGGTGACTGAGAGGATAACCTCTCCAGCATTCAACCAGTATGTGAGAGCAACACCGGTCAACTTCAGCAGTAAAAGCTTTTCATCTGCCACCTTGTATAACTGGTCAAATTAAAGAAAAGCAAAAAGGTTGGGCATAAATTTTACCACTATTATGCAGAATGCACTTGTACATTTCCTGCAATAGGGAAGGGCGTGGCAGGAGGGAATTAATGCTGTCCAAACAGCAGCTATGAAATTATCAATAGTAATTTCAGTCAGCAAGCACATTTTCAAAGGTGACGTTGATAGAACAGCCTAATAAAATACTTAAACACTACTGACTTGAAGGCAATGCTGTAGTTGTAAGCTTCAAAGGTGATATGAAATCTAAATGATTCTGAAGTAGGTATGAGATTTTCCATTTCTCACGCTAAAATATTGATATAGAAGCATGTTCTACCTAGTTGCCTGTGCTGAGTTTCCAGCACATTAACTCCACACCCACAGAACACCTACAGGAGCACATCTCACAGATCTGCAGAGGCCAAGTGGACACACATTTACGCAGAAATAAATCATTGCTTTAAACATCTCATCAGGATTAACTGTACCTCTCTGAAGCATGAGGTCACATAACACAATTGCCCCCTTGCATTATAAAATAACTAAAAAATGAATTATTTATTGAAAAAAAAAATGAGTCGCTCAACAAATCAAATTTATTCATTAGATACTGTTTTTGTAACATTCTGTTGCCAGAGATAATGGTTTTTGACTATTGATGTGTGTTCAAAATCGATTTAATAACTGAGTAACAAATTTATTTTTCTTCAGGTTGTTCAACATTAGATCCATGAACTGTCAACTGTGTATAAAATAAAATATGAAAATGTAATCTTCCCGCGGGCTTTAAAATCCTTTTGTCTTTACATGCACAAGGATACTGGCCTACAGTTATTTTTACCCCCTTGTCTGAGCTGTGATTTTGTCCAAGCATCCTTTTTTTTTTTTTAAATAAATGTTTTTGAATGCTATTAAAATATATGAAAATACCAAATGAATCAATTTCTTTTTATAGAAGGAATAAACTACAATCCCTCAGCACAAGATCAAGGCCCTAGAATCAAAGTCCTACATATGGACAGCAGTTAACAACCTCATCTGAAAACTCGTGTTTAATCTCCAGTCTCACTTGGGGAGAAAGACCTTGGATCTCTTAAAACCAGGGAGAAAAACAGTTACATTTGCACCCTGGTCCATGAATGCTTTATTTGATTTCATAACTTGTGACCAAAGATGCCTTTTCTCTATGAAATAACTGTAGTAGTGACAACTCTGACTTGAAAAAGCTACAATTTTATTTTGGAACTTGAGCACCTACCGTATCGCTGGCTGCACTGCTTGATTGCTGCTTACAACAACAATTTGCAAGCAGTAAACCAGCTATGTTAACCGATTCAATGCAGTCATGCCAATTTTATGCTAGCCACACTAGCAGCTGAGCAAAACAGCAAAGATGTTTCAAAAAAAAAAAAAAAAAGTATAAATACTGCAATCATCCATACAACTTCACTAGTTCCACTTGTATCTACAAGGCTTCTAACAGCACCAAGCTGCACTGCTCACATAAAGGTATCATTTACCGAGAACCTGCAATTAAGAAAAGGTAAGCTTCTTCACTTTCTTTCATCACAAGCCCAACCAACCTGCCCCGAGACAAGCAAGCAAACTTTCCAGTATTATCTTTAAGCACATGATGGGATTAGCTGGCATAAGCAAATCCAAACTGAAAATGAAAAGTATCACATTTCTCAAACAGCGGTATTTAGAGTGTCAAACTACAGTTTGTACAGGTCCGGCTACCTGTACAAAATGCTCAAATTATTTCATCTATATCTGTTCTATCTAGCAGCATTCAACATTATGTATAAACAGCTGAGTGAGCTAGTCTTAATGAGAGGTGTCCAAAACATCTCTCAAGAGCCTTCCTCCAAATGCAGTGATTCCAGACATACTGGTGTTCTCTAACGGTGTCAAAAAATCTATTATTAATGGGCAACTAAATAATAATAAAAAAAAGCTAATGTGAATTGTTCTTCTAGTGAAGTATTTAGCCACTAGTCACACATTTAAAGGTAATCATGTTTAAAAGACATGATGTACTAGCACAAGTACTCAGAGCTTCGCATTTCATTGATATCTGCTTTATGTATAGTAAACAAACAAACAAACAAACAAAAAAAAAGCCAAAACCAGCCGCTAAAATAACAGTGAAATGCAAAGTTATAAATGCAACTATAAAAAATAAATGAAAACAGATAGTATTACCTGCAGGACACTTCACACCCTTGCAAAATGGGAAACATTAAGACAGATGTCAGTAAACACTAAGTGGAAAATTTTATTCTGAGATTGCTGTTTTTATGGAGTACTAATGTAAATACATTAGTATTTAAAATTGAGGACAATACAACAGTTGCCAGCCAACATCAGGCTGGATTTAAAAAAACAAACAAACAAACAAACAAAAACCTTCTGATGATACAATTTGATTGCTTACTGCACATATGAAATTCCTTGCAGAATTTAATAAACTTAACAGAGAAAAGGAGAGGGAGAATAGAAGAAAGGACTTCAGAGTTCAGGGTTTCTGGATACTTGCTGGCTTCCTTAGGAGCTTAATAAAATCCTACGAATTCCGTGGAAAAGGAAGAAATACCACTCATATTTGGAAAAGGACAAACCAACTAAAAGAGGGGAAGGCACGTGAACATAGATGAACAGTATCCTATTTCTTGATCAGCAACTAACATCTGAAGGGTTGGTTACTTTTCTATGGTACATTTTGTAAATAAATACCATCTCAATTGCAAATGTGTACAGAGTATTTTCTGGAAAACAATCAGCTCTGACACAGCACAAAGAAAAAGCATGAGTAACTCCCCCAAAACAAAGAGTCAATAGAAGGCATCAGGATAAGTGGCAAAATGAAGGATAAAGCATGCACAATATATGCATGCAGATTAGCACAGACTATCAGAAAAAAATGGTAAGTGGTAGAGGAATGAACACTTACTAGCGATACTCTGGTTCTCATGACCCCAAGCATTTCCAGAAACAACTGTTTTATTCCCATACAAATATCTGAATATTCACTATTAGCTCTGCCTGCTTCTGGGATAAAAATCGTAAATCTCACCTCAAACAGACAGACTAACGGAAAGATATTCCATGACTACTTTTTGGATGTAAAGATATCATTCAGGAAAAGTAGAAGAATTAGTCTAAGCCCTGACTAAGTGAAGCATATATACCTGCATTTAAATGCTGTTGATTTTAGTGGGATTATTCAGATGAAATAAGATAAACACAGGTTCAACTGCTTACTGAACAGAGGCCACGATTCAAAATGGTGTATGTCTGAATGGTCTGCAGATCAAATAGCCATGGAGACTGCTCGTGTGGTTATGCTTTCAGCATAACAATGCTTTTACCTAGAAATATTTAATTCCTTGCTATTATAAGCAACACTTACAATATGCAGCACTCATAAAGCATTGCATTAAGTGAAAGACATCAAAGAAACAAAAATGATTTCTCTGCAAATTCAATTTCTTTTTCCTAGGATAGGAAAATGCACTAGAACCAGAGCAGACGTTGCTTAAGTGACCACATTGCACAAATGCCACAAGACACAATCATCTCTTGCATGTGCACAATGCTCTTAGTACACTAAGTGCATTTATGTATTTTCTCCCCATTCTTTCTAGCTCCAGGAACACTTAAATAGCTTAACTCTAACAGAAAAAAAAATACAAAAACGTCTGAGTTTTTGGTACTTGTAATTTTTAACTGCAAGAAGTATAGATCAGGGGTGGGGAGAGAAGCCCAAAAAGTCAATACTTCCTGTACCTTACTGGCACACTATGCTGTTTTCAAGGCCAGCTACTATACAACCTTGTCTTCTGTTTTCACTTTGTCATTTATAAAAAAAATCATTTTCAACACCCTTTACTATTCTACTGATTTCTTTAAAACTCTTACTTACCTGCTTGTGTAATAGGAATTTCAGTTTAAAGTCAAAAAAATTGGCAGCAAGATGGAGAGGGATGTCTAAAATACTTTGAATCGTTACTTTAAATTGCTCAGATTTCTAGATGCTGGCATTTCATTAGCTAAAATATAATTCTAATACAAATGCAGAGAATTAGAAAGTCAAAGGTACAATAATTTATGAGCCACTAAATAATGGAAGTTAATTTTGGAACACGATTTTCACAGCTTGCCAATGTCACTAAATAACAATAAATGTACCACCTTTCGCATGCAGCAAATGGTGTATTTTCAAATAGTACTCTTTAATTTGTGAAAGAAATAAGGCCCTAAATCCTAAACAAGGAACACCGTTAAAACAGCTACTCTTCTGACAATTTAGCTAACTGAACATAGCTACCTAGTTGTTATTGATATATTGAATAACTTTGAACGTGTACCCAAAGTGTTTTGAAAAAAGTATTGATAATTGAACATAATTGAATGAAAACACCCCTTTGCTATGCCAGTTTCACTCTTTCTTTTATGGCTGGACAGCAAAGGTCTTAGAAAGGGACTCTTTAGGTGAGACTTTTTTCAGTTTCTCGAGTGCATGAACAATGAGTGAGAATCTGCTGCATGAAGGACAGGATGATATATTAGAAAACAATAGCACAATGGCACAAGAAAGCAGAACAAGTAACATCCATAGACTACCCCTTACTAATGCTTAAAGTTCCTAATTACTTAAAGTGAATTTGAAAATGGGTATTTCCATGTATACAGGCAGAGGATGAAATTTATGGAAAAGCACATAAATGCAAGAAGTGACAAACTCCCACCAACTTCCATTGAAAATTAAGAGCACACACTACCTCAGGAGTGCTAAGCAGGTGCTCCAGTCTGCACCTGTGAGCTCACCAGAATCTCTACATGTATAACAAATCCATACTTGACTACCTTGTATATAATTTTAAGAAAATAAAACATACACAAACTTACGTAGCTAGTCATACTTGCATTGAAACATTTTGGCTAATTCTACTGTGCTTCTGAAATAATGAAATGATTTTGAATAACACTTCTCAATACCAAAAATAAAGAAAAATAACACTATTAAAGTATATTTATCAAACTGCAGATAGCTTGCATAATAGTAAAGCTATACAACATGGATTTATCAATAATAAGTTGTTGTACATTTATTGTACATTTAAAATTGTATACTTAAATTGTCTCATGTAACTTTCCCCTTCATAATTAGGCAAGGAATAAAAACAGCGAACACTCATTCAGTTACAAGTCTTATCTCTTAGATCATTAAAATTTTGTTGGTCAGAGTTTCTAACATGACAATTTCTGAGTGATTCAAACTTCATAAATCAATGATCAACAGATATCCTATAGACATTGCAGCTGTACAATGAATAGCACAGAGATCACAGATGAGCATATGCTAGTCTACCTTGTTGCACCCTGGTACAGACTTTAGCACTGACTAATCATTTATTAAGTCTTCTGAACATTTCTCTCTCGGTCTTCTCATAACCTTTTATGAACTGTAGTTTAAAACAAAAATGTGAATCCTTTCCTTAAGGCATTGAAAACCTTAAAGAATGCGATGGAAAGAACCAACCATTATCTATTTTTTTCTCTCTGAAGAAAATTATTACAGACTTACATGAAAGATACAAAATGTGTCTTACAGGGTTCTAACATGCCATCCACTGACGTTAATGTCAGCAAGGGTTAAGAGCATGAGCAATAGTTTGAAAGTGGTCCTTTTCAGACACATTTTGAATAAGTGAATGGATCATTGACTCACCGATGATCTTGTATTGCTAAAGTTGGGGGAGTTTTACCAATGACCCCGATGGGAATAATATCACCTTCTCAATGTTAAGGTTAATATTTTTCCAATCTTCTGTGATCCATTTAATAACATGATGAACTACCAATATCTGAAATATTTACTAAGTTCCAAGGGGATTACATGTTTTGCAAGACTCCTAGGAAACACTAAAAATCTCATCTAAATTTTGATCTCTCATCCCAAGGTTAAATATGGAAAAAAAGTATTTTATTTATATATCCAATATAATCCATTCTAGTTTTAAAGGATTACCCAGAACAAACAAACAAAAAATGTGATACTAACATTTAAGAAATACAAATAAAGCTGAATTGATTCCAATGATTTAAAAACTCCACCATTAAAAGGAAAACATCCATTTTGAGAGCACTGCATGCCATTTAGTGATGTCCCTCAATAGCATAACCTCAGGTGTCAGCTTTTTGTCAATTTGGCAGAAGTCCAATAAAGTGTCTTGGGTGTTTACTGTTGCTTTAGAGACATATATATACGCATGCACATATATAACTATTTGTGTACATGTATTTATATTCTACATATAAAATATATTGTGTATATAGCATACGTACATTGCATTCATATATATACTATATACAATATTACATGTATATACGCATTTTATACGCATGTGTATAAATACATACTATATACACAATATAAATAGCACCTACACTATATATTGTGTATACATATACATTGTTTAGTATATACATATATACACATATAGGTATACACTAAACATTTACATGTGTGAATATATGCAAATATATTGTATGTTATATAAAATATGCATTATATATATTGCATACTATAAGTATACATGTGCGTATATATCCATGTTCATATATATCCATTTTATATATCGACCTTTTCAATTTCCAAGTTATTGAATAACTGCTGGTGTTCAAGACTGAAAGATGTTAGCAATTTGCTATTACTAATAAGTTTCTAATACAATAACCACTGCCAAGGAGGTTAGGGATATGATCTAATACCTATCTCTTTTCTCTCTGCTTTACTTGTTTCCTTAAACTTAGCATCTACTTGGCTGTGTATTTTTTGTTGTTTTTTAAGAAAAAAAAATATCTTTAAGTTGTCCATATTGTTTTGTTATGTCTTTAAAGTTTAGTACCTTTGCAACTTTTATCATTTTGAGTTGTATCATTTATGGTGTATTGTACATTTTTCAAATTATGATCACAGTGAACATGATGTATAGATCTCTAGCTTTTTTCCCCTAGAGTCTGTGATTGTCTCTACCTGTACTAAATAAAAAATTGCATTAGAAAATTGTGAGTATCATGTTCTTTGACCTATAGCTGCTAATCTTGCCATGCTGTTAAGAGTGTGCTTTCTAGCTTTTGCTGGTAGTCCATGCTCTTGCAAGGACAGACATGATGCTCTCAGATGGACGCTCTTCTCTTTCGTTTGCTTCTTTTTGGCACATCACTGTACATTATATAATATTTGTAGCATACACAAGCCTTGAACAAGGCTTAAGAAATTCTAGGAATGAAAGAGACACAGAAAAGCAATGTCTGATAGATGCAGCATACATGAAATCAGCAGACATCATGAACAACCACTTGCCATATATAAAGTAGCTGTGTATTTGCAGAAAATTAGCTGTGTATCTGCAGATAGCTCTGCAAAAGCTGGGCACTCATTCAGTAACCAGTGAATGGCCAAAACAGCCAGTGCTACCTGCAAGCTTCTGTAGGAAGAAAACTACAAGTTGAGCTTAAGCCTCTACTTGAGAAACCATAAATTAGTGAGAACACTCAAAGTTTGCAGCCCTGAACTCCTCTCAATCTGTCAGGCAATGGTTCCTTTCTAAATGGTTTTACTCTAGAGAATTAATTCAACAGATAAAGGGAAAACCAGAAATTTTTGATGCAGCCTCAAATGATATATCGGTTCTTACCAATAGTTTGAAGTAACTGATGAAAGATAAGGCATATTTAGAAAACAGTGAGAAAAAAAAGCCAGGAACAAACATCTGAGGCAATAATGGCAGAGTGACTGGACTCACAGACAGAGGAAAAGGTTGAAGTAAGCAAAGCACGAGATGATCAAAGAATCAATAAAAATTCCTAATTTTAAGATTGAAAATTACAGATTATGACAGGGGAAAAATAAAAATGCAAAAAACAAACAAACAAACAAAAATCATTCGGGATTACCTAGAGAAAAGGTGCTTTACTGGCCATGCAACAGTAGCAGTTAGAAAACATTCCATAAATAAGACATACAGCTCGTATTTTGCTGGTTTCAAGAATTATTGGACCTCAGTTAAAATCCAGACAAATCAGAAGATAGAATCTAAAGAGTTTTTACTTAGAATTTAAACTGTGGTACACTCAAGACTGGCAACAGCTGCCAGAAACATTGAATTAGTGGCTTCTGATGAGTTCCTCGATCTATTTGCCAGCACACAAAGGGCTTCTTTTTATATGAACAATAACATAAAAAACAACAAAATTAATGACAAAACAGAACAGTAAAGGACTGTCATCTCCCTTACTGAGCACTGACTGCTTAGGCTAGGAGATACATTTCAGATTCATAGAATAGAATCAGAGTAAGTGCTAACAAAAGGAGCAAATTAACTCCAAGATCCGCATCACAAATTAGTACCTGATTCCTAGGTAATTTATGAGGTTATATTCAACCAAGGATAAACCATTTTTTTTATTATTATTATTATTATGTAGGCTAATCTGAACATCTTGTACTGGGTAGAAGCTTACTGATGTGCAGCCTGACTGATGTGTAGGCAGCATGTGGACTCAGAGACAACCCCTGTCCCTGCCTGCAAGCAGGCACACTGAAGTCTTTTTAATTTCTATTTGGCATGAGTGAAAAAACAGTATGCTCTTGCGGTATTTTTATTTTAATTCAAAAACTCTACAAATAATCCCTAGAATACGTCCTGAGATTTTGGTTGGAATGGGGGGAGGGGGAGTGGGAATAGTATTAGATTCAGCATCTGAAAATTAGCATCTAAAAGTTATTGCAGTAAAATGGAAGAAATAGCAATGAGTTGTATATAGAGTGCTTTCCCTTTTAGTATTCTGTATTTAGAACACTCTGCCTGCTTTTCACAAGCACTACTTAGTCTCCAAGTTTAGCTTGCAATAACTCTCCTTAACTGTTCATCTTCTTACTATGCAAAAGTTTATTACATTGTAAAACCAATAAAACAAACCCAAGTACCTGAGTTGCTGGAGAAGATGCTAAGCATACCAGACATGTAGAGCACTTTGTCTCTGAAACATGGAAGAGGAGTTGTAACAGGATAATTCATAAAATCTGTAGCACAGAAATTAAATAAAGAGAAAAGTGCCACAGATTGCTGTAAGACGGATTCACCTAATAGCATTAAAGAGAAAGGAATGACCATTAGAGTCTATGAGATACTTTAAGTACTCCTCAAGGGCTTGTACATGCTTCACCGCTTTATGTGGAGCCTTGTGTCCGTTGGAGTACAATCTTGTTAATCAGCTCTCAAGGTCACAGCTGAATGCAAGAGAGGCAGGCTGTGCATCTGTAGAAGTTATTTATTTCTGGGGAAAAAAAAAAAAAGCTCTATTTATGTGAAAATGATACACTGTTACATAGTACTTAAGTCCAAACCTGCAAACACTTATCCTCACTGACATCATTAAAAACATTCACAAAATTGTTTGCAGAACCTAAGTGTAAAGGCTCAAGTGCGAGCTACCCAAGATGCCTTCACTGCCATTGCTGTCTCCCTCTAATGATGAGAGGAAGTGCACCTACCATGGGAATTGCCTTTCCCATTCAAATCTGGGTGACCATGAAACAATCAGGATGGGATGAGGAACAGTACTAGATTTAGTTTTGTTCTTCTCCACCCTTGCCCTGCCCATTGCAGTTCTCTCTTGTGATAAAGAAGAAATTTTTGGGAGGAGGTAGGAGAAGGAAGAGAGACCGTCCCAGAGGGCACAGCAGGGAGTAAACTACAGCTCTGAGCAGTTATTCAGTGTCTCCTTTTGTCCCAGGACAGCACAGATACATACAGTCTTCAAGAAGACTCAAACTTTAAGCGAACCTTAAGAAATTATTAGGAATCAATGTGTGGGTAAACTACTAAAATTAACATTCCGAAAGTAAAGCTCTGATATGACAAAATAGGCTTTAGAAAAACTGTGGAATAATTGTAACCCAACAAAAAAAAGGGGGACAAAACACCCCATACAGGGGGGAAAGAAAAAAAAAAAAAGGCAGCTTTCCTTTTTTTTTTTTTTTTTTCCCTAAAGAGATACACCTGCCAAAGAAATACAATGAAGCTAAGAGATGAAATACAAATGGATCACATAGTTGAGGAATCAATGGGAAAGACTTATTTTTGTTTTACATTACTCAGGGACCAGTTCTCTCCCAAGAGTAGATTATATGTGGAAATTTTACTGCTAGAAAGGAGCTTTAAGTGGCTCTTAATACCATCACTACTTGTACTTTCTAACAGTGATTATGGAATTTCCACTGGAGGACAATTTAGGGGAGAAAAAGCTCAAAAGGTTTCAGCAGAGTCAAAAGTGATGAACGTTTCTGAGAGGAAAAACACCAGAGTGGCTGAGACATAAGAAGATATCCAGTTCTTCCTAAGTAGCAGCTTAGGAATCTTGATAGTCACACTTGCAGAACTTGGTAGGGACCGGCTTATCCAGCCGGATTGTCATGACCATTCTTCATTAGCCCTAGAGACCATGAATACTTAGAGTCACAACACACACAGAATCACAGAATGGTTGAGGTTGGAAGAGACCTCTAGAGATCATCCAACCTGCCCAGAGCGTGTTACACAGGATGGCATCCAGGTGGATTTTGAATATCTGCAGAGAAGGAGATTTCACAACCTCTCAGAGCAGCCTGTTCCAGTACTCTGTCACACTTCAAATTTTAAAGCTCTTCTTTTCCTAGCACCACTATACTTATGTTCTTGAAAGACAGTCAAGAAATAAAAGTCCCTGTGAAAACCCATTTTCATTTAATACCTATTACAGTGTTTTTTTCTTTATTTTTAAAACAGGTCTTTCTAACGATGAGTACTTTAGCAGATAAATACATGCACATTTGTGCCCACGCACCACTGTAACAACTATTTCGGTTGAATTTATGGATATATATTTGAAATACAATACAAAAATAGGTCTTGAAATCTCAATGAACAATGACTTTAAAGCATGCTATTCTCCCTGTACTTTGGTATTTTATTTTAAAAACTTTATTTTAAAAACAAGGTTAAATTAGAATGCATTGGACTGAATAAGTGACTTCACGAAGCTTTTTTTATTTTTCCCTTCTTTCTGAAGTCTGCTTTATGTAAGCAGACTGACCCACACTGCAGCTTCATTCTCACTGCATGCCTTCTTATCAGGACCTATCCTGATTCCTTATGAGACATATATGCCAAAAGTAAATAATTCTTTTGTCAGAAAAATCAACCAGTTTGGAACCACTTTCTGGAGTATAGGCATAGACAGACTTGTTCAAGAGTATAGCTCAAGATTGACATCAGCATTGTCAGTATGTTTGCAAGAGCAGGTTGGCCAAATTCAGAGAGGTAACATCTCTGGGTACAGTCAGCTTTGCAGTACAGTAGACCTCAAGAGGCAGGTCCTCGGTTTCTTGACAGTTGTTTGTATAATACTGGCTTCAGTGATCACAGATAATGTACCTTATGGGAAGAGGACTGACTGTTCTTTTTGTTGCTGCTAACAAAACAACATGAAAAAGGAATATAATTTGCATTTGAAAAAATGCAAATGGAATTCTCATGCCAAGAGAGCACAGTTCCTCTAGTTCCTACTTTTTGTTCATATTTACCAGATTTGTCTCTGCCAAGTGAAGTAAGAATAGGGTAATTAGTGGTGAAGAAAACTGTTTAAAAATGCAATGCACTTCAAAGAGCTAAAGACTTCTTATAAAGAAGAAAGCAAGAAATAAGGTGAAGAAAACGTGTTTGTATAATGTATATTTATATGGGTATAAAAACAAAGTATACAATTGTATACTCATATATACAAAGTATAATATATATTTTGTACATATACCTACATATAGAAATAAATTAATGCTTTATTTCAGTTAATAAATATGTAGGAACACAAACTTAGTGACAGAAAAAAAATGTCATTTTTGTTTAACGTTTATATGTACAGATACTGTGCGAAAACTGAAATCTGTACAGAGCAGCATTTGTACTAGCTCAAATGTTCAGAAGAGGAGGCATATTTTTTCCTCTCGTCTTACTATGTAAGAACACTTCTTATATTAGTTTAATCTAAAATGAAACTCTTCCATTAGCATTTCCAATCACAGTTTCAGTTGATCTCTGGAGATCAACTGTAAGATAGATCTTCTCTGTAAGAGACTGTTGTATCAGTCTAATTGAGAGATGATAATCCAAACATTTGAAACCTTTTTCATGGACAACTGTATTTGTTTTAGTCTTGCTTACTGTATTTCAGCCTATACTGATATGGAATTACTTTTAAATAAACTAAAATTTCATCTCAAATGAAAACACAACTTAACACAGAAGTTTGTAATACAGGATTTTGTACCAATTTAAAAATGTTTTAACTGGTGCCATTTTCCTTGCAGTATTCTTATACTGACTTGTTACTGCAATTATCACCACCACCCTTTATGAACTTGTACTGGGAAAGTGATCGTTCTCATAATGGTCTTCATTTTTCATCTTCAAATGTCTGCAGGAAGCTCCTTTAAAGTGTCATAGACATTGCCTGAACGCAACAAGAAAACCTCTGTGATTCATTTGTCATTTTCAAATCATATTGCAAATCAGCACCTCTTTGCACCAAGTTCATAACAGTTATTTATAAACAAATCTAACTTGTCTCTGTATACATTTTAAATTCCACCAGAGAAGTGAATTAATTTTCATTGTCCTGCCTCATCTTGCCCTAGATTTTTCCTTTTATAAGGAAGATTTAGTTGTGTTGGCATCTTAGTTGACAATGAAATTAGTCTGTCACATCCAACATTGTGCTAAAATATTTATTACCGTTCAGTATTATATAGTAATACTAGTATTAGTTTAGTATTATAAAATTTATAAATTTTAAAGTCTGCATGTTTATTAAATGAAGTTTTCTGCCAATATATTCCTTTCAAGGAGGGAAGAAATTTTTAAGCAGAAGATCTATGAAAGTGAAAACCTCACTGTTTTCTTCTACAGAAGAAATCAGAGAAATCTCTTCTGATATTGTCTTCAGAAATTGTCCTATCTTTAAAGTCAACCTTTGACAATATACAAAAAAGGAGGGAGTGGAAGAAGAAAAGGGTTATGAATGCATGAGCTGCTACCAAAACCAATATGAATTTCTAGCTAACAAAATGTATTAAAGTTCAATCAATTTCTTTTGGATAATTACAAAAATTACAAAACTAATTCGCTAAGAGAGCTCTGCACACTGTTGTTTATAATTGTCAATAGAAAATTTCTCAATCCCTCCTTGCTCTCCCAAACAAAATTTTGACCCATGTGACTTTGAAGCTGATAAACATCAAATATATGTTTGCAGAATCTGGAATAAATACATTACTCCAGACATCTATGGAAAGCAGTATGTATTCACTTGCCATCAAATTTCATACATTTGTTTTCCTAAAATGTTGATTTGACTTAGGCTTTTATGGAATCTGTAACAATCCCTACTGAGCTATAACACCAAGGAATTGAATGGGTATTAAAGACATTACTTAGGACAATAGTTACTGTTTCATATTAAATCATTAAGTGAGTCTACGAAATGTCAAGCAGCATTAAATTAAGTTCCCTGCATATTATGACAGGTTCTCTATTTTATAAATAGTCCTTCATGTGTTTGATTTCAGAAATTATATCTTGGTACTTTTGCCTGACACTGCTGTTTCCATTTCTTGCTAAGTTTCCGCAAATTAAAACCACTCTATGTGCATTTTTTTCCCCTGCTGTTGGGTTGCTCTATTCTCTGATATTATCACTCATTTTTCTATTTCCTAAATGAGTGAAATCCACATCTTCCACAAGCGCTTCCTTTCTTGTTTTTGCTACATTACCATAACAGGAATTTGATAATACTGGTACAGCTGATGTCAGTGATCTTGCTATAACTTTGTGACTAAAAAATAACCAATTAAAAATGAATTTCAGGATCAGAAAGGAAGTGTTTATATTTTTCCCCCTCTTTTTTATAAAGCTAAATATACAGGATAATTATTTTTGCATATATCTATACTAGTTCACATTTATTCTTGTAGATTTTCCTTCAAGATACAGCAGCCTCATTTTTTTTTCCTCAATTATCAGTCCAATCACTAACAAATTACTCTTTATGACTGACATAAATACATTAACAGCTCTGTTTCTTCCATGTTAAACAATTGTCTTACAAAGCCCTTTTCCAAACATTAGGCTTTAACAGATTAAGTATTCATAACTTTTCAATGCCCTTTATAGAATTACTTAGACACGTACTTATTTTTGTTTGACTTCCATTTCAGTAGCAGTCTTCAAAACAAACCTTTTTCAGTTCTATGTCTATGTCTTCTTTCCTTCAGAATGGAAGTACATCCTAATGGAATGCACTTCTTTCCTAACCAACAACTGCATGGACTAAAAACTAATTTCTCAGAACTAAACTCAGTGAAGTAGATACTCATTGCTATTAACTGAAATATTTTTGTTCTACATCTGTTCTTTCCACATAGAACACTGAAGATAGAAAAAAGAAAAAGGAGAGTTAGATAAAACTGAATTGGGAAAATGAGATAGAGTACATCTGCTCAATCTCATATCAAGTTAGAAATGCACATTACAGAAATCAATTCACAACGGAAATAAAATGTAGTTCAACTGTTTCAAATACTCCTAGCAGTGGCTGTTTCAAAACCAGAATTCACATATACTTGTACGTATGAACTTATGTAATACAAGTAAAAAAAAAATTAGCACGTATTAAAGATATTCCTTCCACAACCCCTATCTTTGATAAGTTCTTTTAGTTAAGGAGAAAAGGAATGCCTTTGCTGCTCCTGCTGATGTTGAGTCAATCAGAACAGAGTAGTTCTCCTTTCAAGTAGCTGATGACTGGCTGAGAAGGCTGGGAAAGCTGGAAAGATATGTCAATAAATATACTCCTTATGTGATACCATGGACTGTTCCTCAGAAATCTAAGTTTTCAAATCTGCCCCAGCCCAGTATGGACATACTTGTGAATAAGATGGGAAGCAGAGCAAAATTCTTCATAAAGCCAGCTTAAAAATAAATGAGTATACAGAAGTTTAAAAGAAATGCTAATTTTTCTATTGAAATTATTTAGGCATATATGTAGATATATCTATTTGTATATATACACAATACTTTTTCTAAACTATACTGGAAAACAATTTTCACACAATAAAGACTCCTGTTATTTCCCCATATTTAACTTTGTTTCCAAATTAAGTCTCCATCTTCTATCAATGTTTCATTAACTACAAATTCAACATTAGTTACTAAATTTCAGTTAATTAAAAACAGTAAAGCAGTGACATTTTTTTAAAAAGAGCAGATTTCTCACTGTCACTTCATTTTGTACAACTTTCTTCAGCTGTCACATTCACATTCAATTCCTTACTGTTTCTTATATTAAAAATAACATTAAATAAAGTCAGAGACAATAGGAGACAGTGTCTCAACAGCTCTCATCTTACTGAAGTGCAAGATTAGCCAAATGGCAAGCTACTCATCAGACAAAAGTTGAAGTTGCTCCTTCAGTTCAGTCCTGAAGGTAACAATTCCACAATTTGTTCACCTTGTTCATTCAGACCTCAGGTTTCTGCTGAGATTAGGCTGGCTAATTAGTATCATCTGTGATGGTGAGCTTTTAAAATATTATCATCTGTCGAAAGTCAACTGGATTATTACCTCCAGTGACATTTCTCATAGGCCACTAAATGGCTATCAGGTGGTGATAATATTTGGTTGTCACCAACCTTGACCTAAAGAAGAAGAGAACCAACTAGTGTGTGTGTGGCGCTGGGGGAAGGGAAATATATTTTCTGTTTGTTTCACAAACATCTGCTACTATACTTTTCTTAGACATTTCAAAATATTTTTTAACATTTCTATTTAAACCTTAAATATTTGCCCAAAATATATATTTATTAACTTACATGACCAATCAATGAAAAGCGTAAGTAGTCCTACTTTTAGGCTTCCTCAAAATATTTTGGAAGTTAGGTCCACCAAAGTTTGCACATGGTGAAACTGGATACTTGACACATGCCAATTAAAAAAATAATCTAAAAATAAAAAAACAATCCACAAATCTGTAGAAGCTGGAACTATGTCTCACTGAAATGCAGTTGCAGTACAGATTAAAAAAAACAAACAAACAAAAAAAAGCAGTAAGAAATGCAGTGATGTCCTATCAGTGCCACAGGGGGCTGCTACATAATAGTGGTTACAATTCAGTGGAAAGGTTAAGGCAGCTGAATTGCATGTACAGGTTACATTGTTCCAGAAGCCCACAGTACAAGTGTTAGAGTCTAAAAGCATAAAACCCCCAGTGTGTGCCACCAAAGAAATGAAGGTCACTTACTGGCATTACTAGAATTTGTTCATCTTTCAAAATACCAACAAAACAATCACCAAAATATTTCTTCTTGGTTTTGCTTGTAACAAAACTCATATATTACAGCTGTAAAAATCAGTACTTTACAGGCTACCTTGCTGAGAAAAATAAAAAAGCCCTAAACCAATTAGTAACAGTTCTTAGTTTGATATTTGATTAATTTCTTACTTTAAGTGATTCTTTAGAAATCCTATTAATTTCAGGAGTATTAGAAGAGAAAGCAGTAGACATTGTCCCTGATGGTCATAGTACTTAGACAAAGTAGATTTAATTCTTAACATAATCTTTTCTCACTCTTCTTTGAGCTACTCAAGGTACATAAAAGACAACAGAATGTAGAAGGCAGAGATTTAGAGGAGAAACTGCATTATCAAAACAGGTCACAGAGGGAAAACACACTTTTAAAAAAGATGAGCTAAATATAGACTTGATAACTTGCTTGAATTATAATAGCCCAAGGGGCAATTCTAGGATCCAATACCCCAGAATCAAAGAAAAATAGCAATTGTATATCCGGAATAAGGTGTTATTTACTCTTCTGAAAAACATCACCTTGGCTGTATCTTTTAATAGATACAGCCTGTTTTTTTTTTCTTTTTTTTTTTTTTTTTCTTTTTTTAAATATCAGAAGGGAATAGAAGGTCCCTTGTAACTGTTCAGATAACATCAAAATTGACCCCAGTCAAAACTCTAGGACAACCACTTCACTTTGGAAATGTTTACAGTTCAGATACAGATCTTTATCGGAATCTAAATTTTGTAGATTGTCTCTTCAGCTGTAAGATATGATTCAAACCTGAAACTACATATTCTAGGATGATTTATATATTAAAGCTCTCAAATATCATGGTAGACCTGCTACCTCACACGTTTTTTGTTATATTCAGTAGTAGATTTCTCCTCTAATATTCCCTCCCCTTTCTTTCATTTATTATTTTTTTTTAATCCAGTCTGCATCAAGACTGAAAGAAAGGTAAGGAAACATTTGATCTCAAAGCAACATACAACATTTTTATGCAATATAGGAAAGAATGCAGTTATCAATCAATTTTTCACACCTTCTCCCTCACAGAATCACAGACTGGCTGAGGTTGGAAGCAAGCTCTGGAGGCCATTTGGTTCAACCCCCCTGCTCAAGCAGGGCCACCTACAGCAGCTTGCTCAGGACCATGCCCAGGTAGCTTTTGAAGTTTTGAAGATCTCCAAGGAAACAGACTGCACAACCTCTCTGGGCAACCTGTACTACTGCTCCATCACCTGTAAAGTACAGAATTACTTCCTGATATTTAGACAGAACCTCTTGTGTACTAGTTTGTGCCTGCTGCCTCTTGTCTTGGTACTGGGTACCAACAAAAAGCTTGGCTGGATTTTCATTGCATCCCCCCCCCCCCCTTCAGGCATTTATACCCATTGGTAACATCCCCCAAGTCTCCACTCCTGTAGCCTAAACGGTCCCAGATATTTCAGCTTTTCCTCATTGGCAAAGTGCTTCAATCAACTGCAGAAAAGTAAGCAGTGCGGAGGATGGGGGATGACAAGAACTGTTAGAAGTACTTTTTTTTTTTCTGAAAAACACACACCGAAGAAAAAATGGTTGATCAAGAGCTAGTTAGAGATTTTGGGGGATCAAAGTAGTCCCTACAGAATCAGATTAATGCACAGTTGTCCCTAATGACATGCAGAGTTATTTGTTCCTTATTGATTCAAGTTGAAGAGAGATGTCTACTGAATTTCTAACAGGACTTCCAATAGTAATTTCCCTTTGAGTTTTTCCCTCTAAGTACTGACCTTCTACAACAGTCTCCTGCTCCTGGAGTTTAATATGATCAGAGTCTGAACTGATTTGGCTGAAAAGAATTTTGACAAAAACTTTAAGTTACAGTTATACTTGAAGAACATCTTGAATCTTTCTCACCACTAGCAATATCAAGCTCCTTCTTCAATTTTAGCAGTACGAATTCTGAATTGCAGAAAAACAAATTATAAGTTTCCATTGTCTAAACAATTTTTTTTTGCCTAAGATTATGAAGAACAGATTTATCAGATAAAAACTTTTGATCAACACAAAAGCAAATACTTCTGGACAATTCTTTCTATCTATTAAGTAAAAGCAAGCCCTATATATTTCTTGTACTTATCTGTATCTGTTGAAAGCTAAAAATAATGGTGCCTTTAGGAATTGTACCCTACCTAGTTTGTGAAAGATGACGCGAGGCATTTCTGTTCCACATGTTTTATTTTTACACTGCTAGACATCATTGTTATTCCTGAGCCTGATTTATAGGTACCCAGGGGTACTCCTAACCCCTTTTGATGTTATTTCTACTAGAAACAGTTGACAAAAGCAGATCTCCCCTTGAGGATTGTACCATTTTAGTATTTGTTTCAACTTTCAGCCATTTGCTCAACATATTATGAGCTTCTTCAAAGATATAAAATAGCAACCCATCACCTTCGATGCTACAAAAAGAAATAAATGCATAAAGGCTGCCAATTCATACCAACTCCACTGTAGACAAGCAAAAAGCATTGGAAGGCATTACACTATGTGGAACATTGGCTATGGATTTAGCATAACCCTACAAAGGTATTTGGCTCT
This sequence comes from Anas acuta, assembly GCF_963932015.1. Classification (NCBI taxonomy): domain Eukaryota; kingdom Metazoa; phylum Chordata; class Aves; order Anseriformes; family Anatidae; genus Anas; species Anas acuta. The sequence goes on along the minus strand of NC_088981.1, from coordinate 47,548,725 downwards.
AAAATATTTCACTCTGTTGGTCAGAGCTGCATGAAAATATTCATATCAAATATAAATCCAGGGTGAAAGAATATGTGCCTAATGTAAACTTGAGAATAAAACTGGCAATATGCTTAAACATTCCTTTCACTGTGTATTTTTCTATATATCATAGAATACATAGAATATTTCTTTAAATAAGATTTTTGATGAGCTCTGTAAGCCCAGCTAAAATCATGTTTGTTGTGCCAAGCATCTTGAGATTTATTAATTGGTCCACCTGTGGTGGACTAGTTGTTCATGATAAATATATGTGAACAAACAGATGAATCATAGAATCATCTAGGTTGGAAAAGATCTTCAGGATCTTCAAGTCCAACCATCAGTCTGACCTACCAAGTCCCATCACTAAACCGTGACCCTTTAGTGCCATGTCTACATGTCTCTTCAGTATTTTCAGAGATGGGGACTCCACTAATTCCCTGTGCAGCCCATTCTGATGCTTGACCACCCTGTCTATGAGCACATAAATAACACCTGGTTGTCATTTTTCTTGTTTCATTTCATTTTTTTCTTGTTTCATTTCATTTTTTTTCAGAAAATAATAAAGAAATCTATTATGAAGAATATACATTTTTTGCCTGTAGCAGAGCTAACACAAAGTAACCGTTATTGCACCAAATACAGATATTGCTCGTTTCCAGCTGAATGTTATAGACTACAATCAGCAGAACTGGTATTTTTCAACTGCATAAGAATATTAGAAAGTGATCACCGCCAAAAATAGTCACCTATATGTTTAAATAAAGTTATAAGGTTATGTGTATAAATATATTTAAGTTCTATGTAAATGTTCTAAGAACACTATGTTGGAGAAAAGAGTTAAAAACTCAAACCAGTGAGCAGAGATTTCATAGGTAGCACAGTTACTTACAACAACCTTTGCACAACACTCATAATTGATTTTATTGTTCTAACTCTAGCTTTGTGTAAAACGTGCTTACCTTTGATCATTCTTGCAATTGGGGTGAAAGAAATAAGTCAAGAAATAGAAATGAAAATGATTTGTTTTAAAGTTTTAATTGGAAAATTATTTCATTCACCCAAACATATACGTGAAAACTTGCTAGATTGGCCATAAAAGAATATGGAAGATGACTGACTATAGCTATAAAGGAAGTTTAACCATACACTGGCCTTTTTTTTTTTTCCTCCAAGAAGTATGTATGCACATGAATAAGAACAATGATAAAGAAACCTTGGTTGGCACTGAAAGTATTGAAAGATTAAAGCAAAGAATCCTCATCCTAATGATCAATGGTAAGATGAGAGTATTAGACTGAAGAAGAAACTGAGATATTTATTATTTCCTGGTTTTACTTCAGAAGGAGAGTTAAGGTCTTTTTGATAGCACCTACAAATGTTCAGTATATAAAAAAAGTAAAAATAGACTTGTGGTTTTAAAACTCAAAACCTCTTAGATAATTAGCATTTAACATATGAATGCATTTACAAAACTTTAAACTTAACACAGAAATGTGCCTATAGAAGTTTTTTTTTTTTTTTTTTTTTTTATCTTTTTTTTGTTTGTTTGTTTTGTTTTGTTTTTAAAGTCGAGAGGAGAGCCCAGTAAGCTGTCAGGAAGAAACAACTTTTCTTGCAATCAAGAAAGACAGACTTCTTGAAAATCCAGTACATGGGTCCTGGAAATGGCTAATGTTTATCCTGTGAAACTCAGGTTTTATTGCAGTAATTTCACCTCTTCGTTGTACTTCACCATGTTCAGTAAAGTGTTTGGATGCTTCCTGAGCCCTGCATAGTGGATAGTAGGACATGAATAACCCTATTGCACACTGTCTTGACACTGGGATAAAAGGTATACTTTAACTGTGGATGCAGTTTCAGCAATGAGCCCTCAGGTTTTAGCATCACGATTATGCCAATCTGGCTGTGACTAAGAGCCAAACTATCACAGTACTGCGTAGGACATCTACCAGTTGTTACCTTTTGCCTCAGGATCAGGAATCAGTTGTTGGCTTTCTTTCATTTAGCAGTAAAGAGGGATGCCAAGATTCTGCACTGCAGTAAAAGAAATCACTTCTTGCCCAATGAATCATTAGAAGAGCCAGGAGAGCTAAAAGCTTTTAGGTTGGTCTGCAATCTTGCTATGAAATCCTGAATTAACAATTTGAGAGTGACTGATATTTGGAGCTGCTAGTTCTGCAACTACACCAACAAGGATGCTTTCAAAATCATCTCTTTCTAGAAGACATACCATATGAATCAGCATAGAGTTCAAATGTACCTTGCTACTTTCTTTTGACCAACTATCACTTTACAGTTCTCCTTGGCATACATTTTATTGTAAGCAAGGGTGCTATCTGCCCTAAGACAGAGTCAAGGTAAAATCAAGTTAGTCAACTACAAAAGAGAAGAGGATCTGAAATAATATTGTCTAATTCCTACGGATTTCACCTTGTGCAGTCCCACTGGCCAGAACAAAAGACTTGCTCATGGGTGGGAGTAGATTAGGAGGTGTGCAGGAGAACAAAGGTCATCCTTAAAATTTTATGAAGTAAACAAGAAAAGGATGAGATATCCTCATCATAATTTCATTACATCTCTAGATGTAATTCGAGAAGAATCAGAGAAGAAGCCTATGCCTACAGTGCTAAGAATTGAGAAGCTAAAATCTGCTTACGTAAATTTATTAGTATGCTTATAACAACAACAAGCTGCTGGAGGACTCCCCTGCACACTCCTTTACTCCTGGGATAAAGGATTTCAGTGCCTTCTGCCAAAAAAAAAAAAATCATTCTATGTCCCATGAGACATACTGGGATGGAAGCATGATCCCTTGAGTTTTTGGGGACTGACAAGAATAAAGCTGATCTGTAGGCTGTTTTTTTTTTTTTTTTTGTTATTAAAGAGGTGGCAGATATCTCTCACTCATGCCACAGGTTTCATAGATCTTGCTATGACCAAGTAAAATCTATTAGCCATTCAGGAAACCAAACAGAACTTTCATTTTCTAAAAATTATCTTTATGCTCCATAGTGGAAGACAAACCTATTTATGACCAATTGAATCTGCTACTTAACATAAGAAGATTGAAGTCACTCATAAACATAATCAGTCTTTCCTGTAGCCCCAGCATGGGTAGGTAACTAGCAACTGTTACTGCCTTGCAAGCTGGTCAAGTATCTAAATCCTTCCTTGTTTGCTGTATAAATCCAACAAGCTTATTTATGAATAAATGCTCCCATAATGATGGGCTGAGATAAGTCTACTGAAACTTAGGTTTCCACAGTCATTTGATGTCTTAACTTAAATAAATGAGAATTAGCATACTTCTGTGGTATTGTAATAAATAGTCCAAGTAACATTTACTAGTAAACTTTAGGAAGTTAATAGTTAGTCCTAGGAACAATTCAGCTAAGCAAATTCAGAAAATTCAGTCCAAACTTTCTTTCCTTTGGGATTTTGTCACAAAACTGTGAAAGAAATTACAAATTCATGACTACAGATGAGTAGTTTTGTACTGAATATATCAATTCAGGAAAGTGTCAACATACCCATTTTAAATTTGATTGAAATAATTATAACCAATTCTCAAGCCTAAGTAAACACATTTATGGCTGATATTTTACACTCTTGTTCTTTGGAAAAGAAAAAGGCTGGGCTAAGAATGGAAACCACACATTATCCTTAATTACAGAGAGGTTAATACTGCTGCATACCTAACCATTAGGACAGCTAAGTAATTTTGCACAGTAGTCTCTGAAACAGATGCACAACAACTTCGGAAGCCCTGCATGTATGTGAAGTGCTGGACACCATACTCTTTCTTTTCAATGCACAACTATCTTTTAATCTATAAATAAGAAGAATGTTCTTCAACGGTATACTGTCAGCAACCAATCAGATATCAATGCACTACCACACAAGCACAACATAATATTATACGCTGTATGGGCTATAATCAAAGTTAAAGCCTAAAATTTCCAGTAGGAAATTGATTTCCAAGTAAACCAGCTTTTCCCCTCAAGATACCCCTCAACATTTAACTTAGTCTCATAGGAACTCACTTTTTTTTTTTCCCTAAATACTTTCTCATATTTCAAAACACAGATGAATCAACAGAAATACTTAAAATAAATAACATGGCGCTATTGGTTTTGAGGTAGAGTCTCAAAACCTCTCCTATTCAGTAGATGAATGTGTTTCAGTTAATTCTTCACAGCAATAGTAGCTTTTGTCTTTGTTAGGCAAGTGATTTTTAATCCATGCTTTTGCAGACAATGGTATTCTTGAATGTATGTGCCCAAACACCATACGGTAATATAGATTACAGCATTTAAATGGCAATAAAAAATAATATGAGAACAGACGCACCATAAGTAATTTTGCTTTGATTTATAAATAAAATATCAATAGGTTTCTATACACAGGAATAGTTTGTCCACCTCAAAAACGTGCTTTTGTTCACTGCCTCTCAGATACAAACTGAAGGTACAGATCTATACAGCTATATCACTATCTTAGCATTTCAGACTGTAGCAGTCAGGTTTCCACCCATATTTTAGCTGAGTTATAAAAATGTAAAACTGTAATTATACCATCAAAATAAAGAATATACCTGAATATGTAGCCCATTTTCCACCATAATACTGGGGGAAGAAAAAAAGAAAGGTTTAAAAAGGAAAACCAGCAGAGGGAAAAAAGCTCTTTGAAAGTGAGAAGTACTCTGAAACACTGAGACTGTGAATCTCTGACACTTTTCATTGTACTTACCTAATATCTGTGCATGTTATACATGTGATAGAGCGACTGTTTGTTGTAACGAGGTTCAAAGCCACAGATGTTTCACTGTCAGTTGTTGGGTGTGCTCCACATTTAAAGTAAAACTCCTGAAATATTGAAGGAGAGATAAAGAGAAGATTACATACCTGCAGCTCATGTCCTCCCTTTATCTTAGGCTAACTGACAACTGAGACAACAGACAAATCACCACTGCCAACAGAAAAGGACAATCATTAGGAGAGGTTTAGAAAGAATCACTTGCAAAAATAGAAATCCAGGTATTTTGTTCTGTGATTTTCCAGGTTAAGTTGATATCTATTTGTGAGCTGATTTGACATGAGTGTGATACACTATGTGAATTTCTGGATTTATAGAAAAATTACTTGACCTTGACTTCATTTAGGCATAGTCATCAAAGGGCAGAGTATTATGAACTGCAACCATTTCCACTTTTTTGTTACATATTACCATTTTATGACTTCTAGAACAGATTTTTTTTCAAATTGGCAAATCCTGACATCAATTTTTGTGATGTTGGAAATCTATATAAACATGATTTTATCATCATACTAAAAGGAAGCTCTGGATCTCTTTGGACACATATTTATAATTCAAAGTCATGTAGCAATTGAATTAAGTTGCTTTAGTCCATAGTGCTCTATAGCTTGTTTTGAGTGTCCAAGTCATTGTATGCATCTGTAAATAAAAGCAGTCTGAAGATAATGTGCCTTGCAATAAAAGCCACAAATGACAGCTTCCATTTTTTTTTTTTCCTTAAAGACCTTTTTTGTTGTTGTTGTTGTTGCAGGTTTCTAAAGTAAACATTAAGACTGGTGTAAATTGTGAATTCAAATTTACAGGTGTAAAAGCATCAGAGGAAATTATAAGAATGAGAGGTGTTGATGGTACCAAGATCACAAGTGACTCTCTAGGCATCCATGCAAAGGAAAAAAAAAAAACAAAACTGCAACCAGAAAAAGAGACACAAAGACAGTGATTCAATCAACAGTGTTTCCTAATGACTCACATAGGTGGGACAGAATGAAGAAAAAGAAAATTACAGTCAGTATGAACATTTTCAGGGCATGAAAGTCACATCCAAAAAAGCAGGGATAAGAACAACCCAAAATCTATGAAAAAGACGGTAAGATGGTGTTTCCTGGTCCTCCCTGACACCCCAAGTTCCTAGCTAGACTATCCAGACACATACCTCAGTTGGTATATGAATACAAGAACGCTAGTATGACTGAGTGGAGTAAGCTTTGTTTAATATAACATCACCTTCTCCTCCTACACAAACTTGCACTGAGATTTGCTACAGAACTGTACAAAGTCAGACCAGAAAACATTCTTCCTTCCACACTCTGTATCAATCCTTACAAGGAAGTCTTCTATGTCTGGGAAGCAGAGCTGTGAATTACAGTTCTCTCTCAATATATCTCATTGAGATATATTGCATATTTCTACATGAGACAGACACAGCACTATGCAGTAATACCTCTAACATCAAGTCTGGTAACTGGGATATCAGAAGTATTAATATAGCTTTCCTTCTAGGTTAGTAAATTCTGCTTCTCAGAGAAGCCATGATATGCAATACATTGATCATAAACTCCACCATAAGTTATTAGCCTTTAAAATACTTGAAAAAAGATTTAGACTTGAACTTTTTTTTTTTTAAGAAAATATTTAATATTCCAAGACTTTCATGTGAAGAAAAAAACTAAAACCACAAAAAAAAGGGGAGAGGGGAGGTGGAAGTGAGAAGTCAAGAATATGGAGCTACTTTTCAAAGTTTCTTCGTAACTCTGCGAAAATTACTTCTCTATACTTCTGTTTATCTTCTTTAAAACTGCTCTGAAATACAGCACATGGAATCTGAGATCACCTGACCACTCTGGCATCATGGACTACACTGCCACTTTTTTTTTAATCATAGTTATAAGATCATTCATACAACTGGAATGCGTATAAGTCCTGAACTCAATTTGGTTCAGAACTGCAATTAAAAATGTAACCAGTTTGGTTTTTACACATTTTGTAAAAACACAACTCACTAATATTTATTTGTCACAAATATATTTACAAAGTTACTTCTTAATATTAACACCAAAATATCTTCCTATACTGAGTTTATATGCTGCTGTATAACAGTATTTTCAGAATTTTAACCTTATAACAACAAAGCTTATGGAATAACATAAAAGAGATAGTTAAAATTTAATGGAGTCTACATCACTCTCTCACCACTTCTAGAACATTTCAAAATAGGAAAAGTTACCACTAATAGTAGTAAGAAATTACTAGTAGTAGAAATTCCTCTATTGTGCACTTTGTTTTCATTTGGTCAAAATAAAATGCATCGTTGTTTTTGTTAAGTTTTCATGATCTGCATTGAGTATGGATGTGAAGAAATTACTGAGGAAAAAAAATTTCTACGTTCATGAAATATGTAGTTCTATGGTCATCTTCTACTGCAGAGAATACCTTTAGATAGTTTCCTTGCCTAAAGGCATAGGTCCCCCGAAATTGTGAACATTCTATTTAACATTACAAATGTCACCCTTTTGACAGTGTATCTGATAGATTGTTATTCAGAGAAAGGAGCAAGCATTGCTCTTACATACTTAGTCATATTCTTCATTCCTGTTATCGCTTATGTGTCACACAACACGGTAAAAACTGAAAGGGGGAAGAAAAGGTTCAAGAATGCATGGTCACTGTTTGCTACTTTGCATGAAACTCATCCCTCAGAGGTAAACACTCAAAATTATCAAAAAATCTTATTTGATATTTTACAAAAAAAAAAAACATCTCCCCCTAAACTCTATCTTTCCAATAAAGAAATTAGGATACCCCTAACTCATGATTACAAGCAAACTGTCTACTAGATGGTCAAACAATCTAGAAAAGTGACCAAAGTGATGCTCAAACCACCAGTGGGTGACTGGGATCTGACAGGGAATAATACATCACAGGAACCACAAAAACAGTAACCTTTTAATGCCCATTCCCTGGTTCAGTAAACGGGAGTGTCAGAAAAGGTACTACTCTTTGCTAGAAAGTGTCAAAATATCCTGCATTTCAGCTGATGTGCAAATCACACATGAAAATACAGGGTTCTACATATATTTCTTACTGCCGTGAAAACTGCTTAAAAATTTTGAGGAAGCTCAGCTTTTGATTTTTATTTATTTTTTTTTTTAAACTTTTTTTTTTTAAATAAGCTATTGGTCAAGATCGGTCCCTAAGCTACATACATGTATATGTACAGACGTATATATCAATCATGCATGACCCACACATTTATTTAGAATCAATAGGTAAATAAATTTATTTATAACAAAGCTATTTACATATAACATATTATATATACATTCAGTATGTATATATTGATAGTATAGTTTTCATTTTTCAAATTATTAGCACTTCTAAGTACGGTGATACATGAAAGGAGGCTTATTCTCCCAAATAAGAGAACACAATGCCATCCTGGCACACTCCCACGATAAGGCTTCAACATCTTTTGCAGCTAAAATTGTAGGTAGATACTCAGTGGACCAACTGGAAGAAATCTACTTCAAAATAGCCTTTGAATCAAGTAAGTTTTCTGGGATGGGAATCTTTCTCTAGTGAAAAACCCAGGAAGTGGCATGTTGCCTAAATGTAAAACAACTTCTTAAACAACAAACATACAGGAGAGCTGCTTAAGTTCCATTAGTTAACTAATGTGAGGAAGGCTATACAGCCAAAGAATAATTCCTAGAGAGAGACTGCTGGAGTCAAGTCTTGAGTGGATCTTTAATAGGCTCCTGAATGCATTGTATACATAAAACTGCTCCACTTTCTTCTGTGAGCCAATAGCATTTTGAGTAGCCTTGATTCTTGGGAGAACCTCAGAACAGTGGCCTGCATTACCAGCTTCCTCATTTCCTTCACAGCTCAGCAGATAAATTCTTCCAAGAACCTCAAGTCAGGTTTTCAGCACTGTAAGCACCGCCTTATTTAGAGATTATAACTCTGTATTGGTTGTTTTAAATAAGAAGTGATTCTAATACCTAAACAGTTAAGATTAAAAAAAATAATTAACATTACCTGAATATTAGCAACATAGTTTAGAATCAAAAGATGCAGAAATAAAACACATTCTTATAGCTACCTAAATCTCAGATGAGACTTCTGTTTCTTTTATGTCCAGAGTTCATCTAGAATTGCTCTTTCAATTTCTGTATCTGAAAAATTAATCTTAGGCTCTACCTTAAAAGTGCTGATGACAATAGCAATCTCCATTCTATAATGTGTGTGTATATATATATATATATATATATATATATATATAAAATTAATTTAAGATTCCAATCAAAATCAAACTTTTTCTCTATGGATTTCCTGTAATTCATCAGATGGATGCTCGATCGCAATATCAGAGGTGTGAAGACTGTTCCAGATGTCTGCTGACTTCCCTATGCTGGGAAATGACCCTTGAGTATGGCTAGCTGAGTCACCCCCTAGGCAAAACAATGATCAGTACAGCATTCGTGGACTGCCTTTGTGGTAACGTACAAGCAAGCAAATGACTCATTTTGAGGGAAAGGATTTGCACATATTATTAAAATAGCATTTAATCTGTAGCATGCAACTCCTTAAGTATCATTTTAATATTAAAAGCTAGATACAAATTAATTGCTATAGCAAGTATAGAGCTAGTACTGAACCATAAGCATTCTTAAGTAGGACAATAATAAAGATTAAATGACAGTGAATTTGGAGGATACTTCAGGATTTGTTTATTCGTAACAGATTTTTAGGAACAGTGATGCAAAGATGAGAGATGTTGGTAACATTGACTATTCACATTCCAATATTAATCTTTCACAAGTAGTCATAGCTACATTCAGATAACATTTCTTTGCCTTGAAATAAATGTTCAGTCAATTTTTCCATTTGAAAACAAAGATAATGTGAAAAGTTCAATACCTGATGTCACACCTACATAATTCAGAATAGAATCAAAACAATCAGCAAGAAGAAAAGTCCCTTAGACTTCCAAATCCACAGAATCTCTGCTGCAGAACACACAGTAAGACAGAACAGCAGCTCATGAATGCTGCTAGAAGAGCTTTCAAAGAAATGCCTTTATGGGATACAAAGAGAAAACATTACCTAGGAGAGATGCAGCATTGTAACCTTGCTAATATATTGCTGACCTTAAAACTAAGCTGGAACACCTTTTGATAAAAAGAATGACAAAAAAAGGGCTAAAATAATAAATTTCAATGCCTGTATGAAGCATATACATGTATTTAATTTGGCAATAGGCAAAAGTGCCATGAGCATCTCTCTAATACCTGCTTTCTTACCGAACTCCATTGCCCTTTTCAAAAATGCCTCTGGCTAAGAACAAAGACCTGTTATTCATGATAAAAGCTCTTTAGGATGAGTACTCTTTGCCAACTCTTCATTGAGGTTGTAAAAATAGACTATGCTTGGCCTCAGTGACTACATCAACTTTGAACTATATGTGGAGTAGGGGAGGAAGGAAGGTATTTTTTTTGTTATTTTATTACTACTTTTTTGAGACAAGTGCCAGTTCAGGGGAGAAAACTTGTACTATTCTGATTTTTTTCCATTCTTTTCTGTTCAGCAAAGGTAATTGCAATTTAAACATATATGGATGACTAAAAGATGCACTATATTTCAGGGAAAGCAGTGTAATACATTTTCAGAATATCTCTTATTTTTAATTAGCTTTGAGTGAAGTCATGCAAGAAAAAAAATATTAAAAACGCACAGTTGCACTTTTTCTTCAAACATACTCACCATACCTTTTATTCAGTTGAGGATATCAAGAACAATTTGGTGCATAACAAATATTTGAATGGATAGATATGGCATAGAAAGTATTTTGAGTGGGATGGGAAATGCACATTATCAATAATTCTTCAGAAGACCTCGTGTTTTATTTCTGATCAAGTCAATTAAGGCTAGATTGTAGGCATATAAAAATGTAACTAAAAGTCTCATCATAAATGAGTTTTTGTCATGAATTCTCAAGGGGTGACAAAAAGGCAATAAAATTCTGTTCTCACCATACTTCAATTCCACTTTCATACACTTTTTTTTTTAATAGCAGTCTATTTATTCCTCTTGCCATGGGAGAATATTTCTATCGTTCATTTTTTTCAGATTTCACTGGACAAAGAGATAGTTTGAAAAATAAGAACAGGACAGTTATAGCTACAATTCAGTAATTTATTCTTAACCAGCAATCTAATGCGGTATAACTGAAAGTATTAATGATCAAGAGATCTTATTCACAATCTATTGTGAAAGTAACCCTAACTTATTGCATGCGATATTTATTGATTGATTCATTGATGACATTTGATGATTGATTCATTTGATAACATTTTCAGTTAATACATGTATTTGCATTGAAAACTAAAAATAGAAGATGGATACAATCAGGATTCAAGTAACAGGCATGATAGCCTATTAAGTATATGATGTTATATTTCCAACCTCTGGAAATTACACGTGCAACTACAGTTTTGTAGTCCCTGTTGTGTAGAGAACACAACAAGGAATGCAGTACCTACCACATGTTAATCTTTCCTTATCTACTGGAGAAGACCCAGTGGAAACAAACAGCAGAATCCCTCAAGCTGCTGCTGCTCAGACAATACTATTTCAACCATTCAGAGAAGTATTCTGTGTAAAACTGACTTTACTCATTTTTAAGCAATGGCATTTCTGATTTGCTTTGCTCGTCTAACGGCAGTTACACTCTACATTTCACTCCCTTCCTCTGCAAGTGGTGGCTGGGACTCCAATAATTCCATTACAACTCTGATGCCATTACTTTGAGTCACAACACCTCCGTGACAAAGACAGAGGAAGCATGGTTCTTCAGCACCATCCAGCTCTTCTCTCACCCATTGTCCCAGAGTAGAGACAAAGAAATGAAGGCGTCTCATCTAATCATAAAATATATTTTTGCCTGGAAAGTTACCTCAGAGGGATCTAAAGCCTAGTAGACATGTAGCAAGGAAAGCAAAACTAACATGCCACAGATACTCTAACACCTGATAGCTAAAGATGCAGTATATTAATTGCAACAGTAATTTTTCAGCAAGAATGACCAGACTTTCATACAAAATAACATGAAAAACTCATGCCCTTCCTGTCCTGGAAGGGCACAAACTCCCCCCTCTTCCCTTCTGTTTTTAACTATTTTCACCAAAGTCTCATTGAGAAATACTATTTCTGATATATGCTAACTTCTTGGTTGAACCAAGACTGCAGTTTTCAGCAAGATTAAATTATTTCCCCTAGCCCCTGAAGCCCAACCATGTGGGCTCTATTGGGTTCTATTGAATTTGTTCACCAGGTTTCCAAAATAAACTGTTTTTGCATGCTGAAAAGTTCCTTTAAATTACTTGAGCCACAGAGGAAGTCTTGGTTTCAGAGTAGCTACTTAGCATGTATTATAATCATCATATCCTGAACATTAGTGCTGATTTCTAGGACTTAAACTTTCCCATCAGTCTCTTTTAAAGTAGAATCCAACTGTTTAAATTTGTTATTAAGTGTTTCCTGTAGAGAATCAACCCTTTACTCTGAGCTTAATTTCCTCTGGCAATCAGATTTGAATTTTTATGTGAATGTAAGCCACAAAAATGGCTCAAGGAAGGAAAAATTCAAATGCTATATGACATCAGCTCGTCAGACTGTGCTTCTTATGGCACAAAAAAAAGTGCCTGCAATTACAGGTTTGCAAGATTTCTTTCTTTTCCAACCATGCTAACAAGAACTTGGGGTAAAGAGTGATGAAGAATTTAAAGTGATTACAGAATAAATCTAGACTGTATAAGAAACAAAACGCCCATGTCTGAATTTCTATCTTTCACAGGTGATGTTACATTGCACTGGCACCCAAAGAGTCTTGACTTGGGCTTCAGAGAAGTCTGAAGAGGTAACAATTTTAAATGAAAAGTCATAAACTGCAGTATTTCTTTAACTAGTGGTTATCTTCCCTGACTATTGCATATGACACAGCCAATTCCATGGTTCAGTCTGTAAATATTGCTGGATCTCTGCCACAGATGCATTAGATCCCCATCTATACAATACTATTACAACTGAAACTTAAATTTTGTCCTTCCCTGGATATCTAAGAAATTGGTCAGGTTCAAAGCTTAGTAAAAAATAGTATCTTTAACCCAACAGCCATCATAATAAGAAAAATTACTTATTTTTCCTTTTAGTTTTTTAGCCTTCAGCTAACACGACCCGTGTCTTTGAGTCTTGCATCTGTCCATCAACCATACAGATGATCTACAAGTCTGTAACACTGTTGAAAGGCAGTACTAAGACACCTCTCGTTCAGCACTAAGGCTGCCTCAGGGGGAGCATCAGTATTTGTGTGAGGACACTGGGCAGACAGAATTAGGCTGTAATGCTACCAGAGTGGCTCTTTGCCTCATTTCTGTACCTCAGCTTTGAAAAATTGGATGGTTTGTTCTGTCATCTTTCCAATGCCTGCCATAGATCAGGATATGAATGAGCACACACCAGCCAAGAAACTGTCTGCTTGTATTGGGGATGGTGAGAAAAGGAAAGGAAAGAAATAGCAGAAATGTTACACTCTCTCTCTGAAAGAGATATGCTTGTCTTTTGCTCTTAGGACTCAAAATTGTACTAATGAATGTTTGGCACCTCCTGAATATTCACTGAATAGGCAATGGGTTTTTTTTGAATGATATGCTCTAGGAACGATCCCAATGTACTCCCATCACTAAGAACCAGCCAGTTCACAGGGACAGATTACAGCCAAAGGAAACCCACCCTAGAACACATGGGTAAATGACTCTCAGCTCCAAGTGTTTTGCTCCGGAAACTTTATTCCTACTGGCCATCACTACTCACTATGGCAGGCATAGCCTAGGGATGAAGCCAAGCGGCTGAAGTAACTTCAACCTTCACCCTAAACATGAACAGTTGTTACCAGATACTATTTTGACAATTTGGTATACCTATAAAAAGAAAACAGGAGCTTCCAACACAGTTTCACCTAGTTCTAATGATGCAGGCCTGAGAAAAAAGTGGTTCCCCCCCACCGCCCAGTGAGGTCTCTGAATGGAAATCAAGCAGTGGGCTAAAAGGAACTGTACTCTGCTCTTGATTTCAGGGAAACAAGGAAATTACATTCTCTGTATAAAAAAATATTACAAGAACACTTCAACCATCGATTTCTCCCTTCTATAGAGAAAACTTCAAATTTCTGGCTGTTATGACAAAAAAATGGTACTAATGAAACAAGAACACCATGAAAAAATTTCTTATCAACTTCCTTAAAATAACAGAAGAAAGCCTCCGCTGATACCAGCATGTTCCAGAAGCTAACACTTTTTAATGGATGAAATGGAAACGTTCTTCCTGAAGAAGCCTCTTCACACACACACCCCCAAAAATAAAAAAAAAAAAAAGAAGTTTGCCTGTTTCTACAGTTTACATGCCTCATACAATGGTTTTAGCTCCTTATAAATTTTTCTTTAACAACATAGGGCTTCACAGATTAAAGCCCTAGAAAAAGTTTCCCAGAGGTTTTGGGAGGTTTCTAGAGGTTCTTGAAGATTCCAGAAAGCTGCAGTAAATGAAGGAAGGAAGTGGAAGGGGAAAAAAAAACACAGAACAGAAAAAGAACTCTTCTCTTTGGCTGCTATTGCAAAACTCAGTTAATTCTTTGCAGTAAATAACTGAATTTGTTCCATGACATTTAATTTAATGTTTTTCATTGTTTCCTGTTATTTTTTAATTAATTCAATATATATACAGATCTTGCATATATATGCAAGATGATGCAGAAAACAAGTCACAGTGGGAAATTCATCATCTCCTCTCTAATCTTATTATGCAAAAAAAATGTGTACACTGTACTCTTGCCTATAGTTTCTAGCATAAGGAACCTGAAAAATGTAGCAAATAAGTTAAATAAGCTTTTAACATGACAAACTTATTTTATGTACATACCAGTACAGAAAAAGCCAATATTAATTGGTGGTTAAAAGCACAGTATCTGATTTGAAAAGTTTTTTTTATTATTATTATTTAAAACAGAAAGATGTGGACATTTTTCCTTTGAGAATTTCATACATAGCCTTATTGTCTAGTGTAGATAGCTATCTGCACAGTTTTAAAATAACGTTGATGGAGTCTTGATAGATTGTTTTCACTATAGCGATTTAATTTGGTTTTCCCAGCAAACCTTTAGCTATTCAGACTGCCTTTATTACACAAAAAAGCAGAAAAAAATATAATCCTAACTTAAAATTGGCATCCAGGCACAATATGGCTATTCCCACACTAGCGAACTGCTGACTCTTAAACCTTATCCGAGAACATTTCTAGGTGACCGAGCACAGTTGCTGCACAGTTGCTGTGTTAGGTCCCTGGCATGTTTCAGATGGGCCAATGAGCACCTCGCACAGTTCAAGTATGGGTGCACCCAGGCACAGCTCCCAGCAGGTGGTTTGCATTCTTCTTCTGGGGACTGAGGAAGCTTGGTGTCTACAGAGAAGCCATGCTGTGCCATTTGGCCTTGGAGCATAAGGAATTTTACCAGCAATGTTTGACCTTGTGGCTCTCCTTGTAATGCTATGCATGGCATGTTTTGCATCTCCCTCTACTTCTAAGAGCACACTTTTTTTTTTTTTTATTAAATGGTTCCAATGCTTTTCTGATTTCTTGAGGTTTCCTGATGAGGCAAGTGCCTGTGAGCCTGGCCTCTTCTCCACTGCAAAACACTTTCTGCTTCCTGATTTCTGCTAAGTAGATTTCTACCTAAAGTAGCTGAAAATTCATTCTGAATTCAGACAACAGAATTCCTGTAAATAGCAACTGTTTTACTCACTAGGATCAAAATGTATGTCTGAAAGTGTGACTAAAAGTGGATTTATACAGTAAAAGAATATTTTACTAAGAGAACGAATACTGTATGAACAGTATAAAATGTTTTCTGTAAACATCACACATTGTTAACTTCTCCATTTGACATTTCAGAAAGTTATTTTGAAGATCTGTCTCACAAAGCAATTAAAACTGCCAAAGCTTGAACTTGCAAGTTATATCAAAAGTATATTTTTGAAAAGCTATTTTAACTATCTTTATTATTAAACAATTTTACTCCAGTTTTATGCATAGAAAATCAATAACTTAACAGATACCAATGAGTCACCAAAATCAGTGTTTTGATGTTTGCTACCAGAACCCTGAAAGACTGGACAATCAAAACAGAAACCACTGATTTCAACACTGCTTGATGCCACGAACATCAAACAGAAACCACTATCTGGATGCATTCTCTTCAACACAAAGGTTCCAACAGTGCTACAAGTTCCCAGTGCTGTAAAGATACGGGTGATCATGGCCATGGAGTGCATGGGAAAGATGCGCTAATTCACAGTAACCAGCATGCTGGCACTCCTAACACCAGCAGTGCTCCAGCAGAACAACTGGTGGAAATTAAAGCTGCCCCTGACTTGCATTCAAAGGTATGTGGAGACAGAGCCAAACGCAGAGATACTGATCTGTTTGGCTCAAATCCTCTGTGTAGGATGTAAAGCTTGCAGGGGTAACTGAGCCAACAGAGATGAATTTGGCCTCACAAATGTTATGTTCGCATAAACATAACAGGTCTATTATAGCATTTGTTATGACAAATCTTTTCTCAGACTCCAAAATTCTCCCATAGATGGCATAAGCAATTAAGCAACAAGTGTTTGCCAAACACTGCCATGCAGTTACCATCGCCTGTGCAGTTTTCCTACTGCCGTGCTCTCCGCACAGGCATTATCTTATTGAATAGCAGCTATATTCATTAGGAAAGGTCACGCAAATTTACAAACCAACTTTCCACCACATAGCCTACGTGTTCATGAATATGTACTGAATACATAGGAGACCTTGTATAAGTACGTTGCATAAAGCAATTCCTTCAGGGTAATTGTAAGTAAAATTGGGAAATATATACATCTGTAAAACACATGCTTCATTTAAAGGTGCAAATCTGCAGCATCCTAAAAGTGTGCCCTTTAATTTCAGATGGAAATTACACCTTGGTATCTGTTGTGCCTTTGCTTTCCTTTCCTCCCTTCACACATTTACACTTTGAACTTCTCATTTAACTACTATCACACTGCAACCTGCTCTTGAAGAAAGAAAAATCATCACTTCTAAAACACTACCTATGATAGCAAGTCCAGCCTTTAATAGGACAAGTAACCTTTCCAGTCACTTTTTCCAGAACCATAATAGGACTTCACTCAGCAACACCTTGGAAAATAAACACATTTATGTAGGAATTAGAAATCTGAGTTTAACACTTTCCTGAACATAGAGTGAGCTTCAGCCTTACAGAAAGGGGTAGGCAACTATATTCTTGTTAACAGAAATTCACATGACCCATATTTTATCTGGCCTGTCATGCAAAATTCTGAAGTAGCATGGAGGGCAGGGACTGGAAATCATGGCTCCAAAAGCTCAGCTTCGGGATGAAACTTAGGATAGTCGAGATCACTATCTGCAAAACAAACAAACACACACAACACCCCCAACACATGCCATGCTACTTTCTCAAACTAAGGTCCCCTGTGGACTGCTGGAATTGGTTATTCTGGTTTACCTCGCACAGGTAGTGCAGAAGCCACAATGACTCTTTCTGCACAGGCCCAGTGGGGCAGTGCACTTCTGCAGGGATGTAGCAGGTGAGGCGCCCTTCTCTCCACATACTGGATGAAACAGGCAACTACTGTATCAAGAGACAGTCCTCTATGGAAATTAATTCCAGAGAAGCACACTCCCCTCTGGAGTGTATCGGTTCAGATCCCCAGGCTGAGCATTATCAGGAAGAAGGGCCAGGGGCGTGCTGTGCCTCTGCCTTGAAGACTGGCAGACCAGTGCGAACACTAAGGTAAATTTTTCTAGCATGCAATTTGCTTGCTCTTGAGGAAAGTAACCAGGGAAAACAAATTCATGTATTATAAGACGTCCCAGACATAATACACAAATGTTTTCATGAAATTGAAGTCTCAGATATCCAGTGACCTGAATTACGCTCTAATAAAATGTCTTGACAGGCACCCTGAAACCTTGGCTGCCCGTGCTGAACATAGACATGCTGTAAGTCTATCTTAAGGTCACTGAGAATAATCTGACCTTCTACTATGCCACTTGATGTAGGAATGAGCATTTTTCCCTTAAGAAAATCTTTGTCTTACAGTAAACTATCTCCTAGGCAACATACATTGCTTATTGTAAGCCTTCCCCAATCACAGAAGTTCTCTAAATAAGAAAATGAAATATTTGTCCGCTGAATATGAGCCAGCAGTGTGCTCAGGTGGCCAAGAAGGCCAACGGCATCCTGGCTTGTATCAGAAACAGTGTGACCAGCAGGGCTAGGGAGGTGATCGTCCCCCTGTACTCAGCTCTGGTGAGGCCACACCTCGAGTACTGTGTTCAGTTTTGGGCCCCTCGTTACAAGAAGGACATGGATCCAGAGAAGGGTGATGAAGCTGGTGAGGGGCCTGGAGAACAAGTCCTACGAGGAGCGGCTGAGGGAGCTGGGCTTGTTCAGCCTGGAGAAGAGGAGGCTCAGGGGCGACCTTATCGCTCTCTACAGGTACCTCAAAGGAGGCTGTAGTGAGGTGGGGGTTGGCCTGTTCTCCCATGTGCCTGGTGACAGGACGAGGGGGAATGGGCTAAAGTTGCGCCAGGGGAGTTTTAGGTTAGATGTTAGGAAGAACTTCTTTACTGAAAGGGTTGTTAGGCACTGGAACGGGCTGCCCAGGGAGGTGGTGGAGTCACCATCCCTGGAGGTCTTCAAAAGACGTTTAGATGTAGAGCTTAGGGATATGGTTTAGTGGGGACTGTTAGCGTTAGGTCAGAGGTTGGACTCGATGATCTTGAGGTCTCTTCCAACCTAGAAATTCTGTGTCTGTGTGAAAAACGTCCTCAAGAAGCACATTCCAAGAGGCTAAATATATTCAAAGTGAACTCAGTGTCTGAGTGCATGACATCACACAGTTGTTAAAACAAAAAGAAAACATGTAGAGTTATGTAAAACAACATTACTTCAAATGTAGCAGCAAATACTATGCTAGTATATGTAGGTCATTTGTTTAAGAGGTTCTTCTAATTGTTGCCACTTGCTTTTGATTTGGGGGTTGTTTTATTGTTGTTCTTTAACATTTTTCAGTACAGTTCCTATCTTGTTTTAGAAATATGTAAATTATGTGAACATTTTCAAAGAATAATTGTGACTTCTACAATCTAAGTGACTTCTACAATCTAAGTTGAATTCAACTGCACAAACTTATTAGGTTAAATTCCTCTAAGCTAGAAAAATCAGCTGAAGAAGATTCTCACAGAATTCCATCTATACAAATGCGCTAGCAAAACCTGTGAATTATAAGAATTAAGTCATCGCAGCAAATCCTTATTGACAGGTTAGTGATCCTGCAAGCTAGGCACTATTTTGTAGCAGTGTTTAAGATAAAGCTTCCATGAATCAATCTGTTTGATTCAGCGAGTGTTATTTTTCCCCTTAACTTTACAACCTCAGGTTTATAGGGCACTGATATTTTTGTTTTGAAATGAGATATGCACAATTACACCTTCTAATGCCATTCTAACAGTGGTGTTTAGTGAGGAGTTACTTTTAAGTGGTTACCACATAGGCAGGAGAAGCATGTGAATTTTCTCTAAAGCAAAGGAAAACAAAACCAACTGATGCAATTTCAATACTTCTGTGTCAATTCTGATGTTGCAATGGTGGGGCAGCAGTGGGAGACAGCTTTGGGCATCAAAAGGTTGAAACCTGTTTCCCTAGAAGGGGCTCTCAGGTCCTCTCTTCATCTCCTGGCATCAGTGTAAGTATGGATGGCTTTTCATGAAAAAAACTCTTAACTAGTTACCTTGCCCACATGCCTTTAAGTAGCATAGTGGAAAAACTCAAACACTTCATCCATAGGTGGAAAACAGACTTCATGCCAAAGTAAATTTCACAGCAGCTTTGAGATCTAACGGAATATATCACACAGTATGCTAGCCTGCAAAGTGACAGTTATTAAATGCTCAGTAGCAGTACTTGCCAGATATGAATGAAGAAAGCATGCTCTTTCTTATAAATACTGCCTGACATTTTTTGAGGAGAGACTCCTCTATAACTACACTGCACCTGGACAAAATCACCTTCATTCATTTTGATTGCAGATAGATGATTGGAAGAATGTCGCATGCTTGAAGGGAAATCCAAAGTTTCAGTCATCAGCATGAACTTGCCATAGTTGCCAACAGTAGCATATTATTTATGTCATGTGCAACAAGCAATGAAAGACTCACTGAAAGAATTACTGAACTTCACTAAATTACAAAGAACTACCCTTGAACACACTAGACACTGCATGCAAAGAAAAAAAAATAAAACACTCTGTATTTGAAAGAAAATTGGGTCTGATTTGTGAAACAAACTTGAGTAGGCACAACATTAAGGTGTGGAACTGATCATACCATACCTTCTTGAGTATATTTCCACTTTCAATATAACAGCATTTAAATATAACAGCATTTAATTCATAGTTTCACTTACTGCTTCCCAGTTTGTTTAGGACCCTGAATGTCTGCAATTTCTCTAAAACTTTAGCAGATCAAATACCTGAACAGTAAAATCACCTCCAAATAATACACAGGAACAACCTGTAGAGCAACATACAACACAAATAGGACAACCATAACACTGCTCTTACAACTAGGCACAGGACCATATATGGCAATAACACGTGCCAACAGAAACGACACCTTCCCACATTTCTGTCAGATATAAGAATATGATATACTGAATTTGGAGTGTGCTTCCCTTTTACATTTAGCTAGGTATAACTATGACTCCGCATGCTCCCATCCCCTGTGTAAACTGGAAAACTTGAGCCATTATATAGTTTGCAATAAATACTTGGTCATATTCATCCTTCTTATCTCAGTCTAATACTATCTGGCTTCTTTAAATTACCTGTTCTGGTGACATCTGGCTATTTCACGAATGGTCACATAGACTGGTGTATGCTCTATCTAGCCAATGCCTTGTCTCTAATAGCAAGTTAACAGTAGATGCCTAGAGTATGCATTTATAATTAAAAACACACACCACACACATGCACAGGGCAAACCTAACATGGTATCACCCTAGAGTACATTCCCAATCTCCAGCAGCTTGTACTCAAACTTCCTAACACAGAATAGGTATCTTAGTGTTTAACAGTTCCCAATGGATTTCTCTTCTAATTCTTTGTCACTCTATGAATCCATTGGAATTTCCACAATGCATCAAAGTAGACTTCCACAGGGTAAGCGTGCACCGTGCAACAAAGAATCTCCCTGTGGTTGTTTTGAACATCATAACAACTGGAAGCGGGCAAAATCAGGCCAAGAAACAAATGTTACGGACTTGGGACAGTGAAGCAACAGTACTGTTGACACGTCTTTATGACTTTATGATCCATGCTACCACAGCCTGGATAGAGAGTTCCTCACTGCAGTGCATCATTGACACGTTTTTCAGACATTTCTAAAAGTAAAATCTCCAAAGTATAAAAGGGGCATTTTCATTCAGTTTTGGCTTGCTGATACTATCTCCCTTTCAGCACAAGCAATGGAATTACAGAGGCTGTGAATGATTTGGTTGCATGATGTCCAACTGCACTCTGCTCACTTTCCATAAAATTGGGCCCTTGATACTGTCTCAAGAAGGATATAAAATTATCATTTATAAGACATTAACTGCTATTTCAACAAATCCAAGGGCATCAAAACAGAAGTTGTTGACTTGGTAATCTAAGATATTGGTCTTGCAAAAACTCTCAACAATTCCTGTTACAGGACAGATCTTCAGCTCACCTGAAACTGCTTCAAAAATGATGAGGCACCTACAACTGTTTGAAAACATTTTCAAGAGCTCTTATTGAAGGAGATGTGAAGCTGTGCTCAGAACTGCTTATTTTCTAAAGGCTATTTCAATAGACCAACAAAACATAGCAGCTGAGAATGATGATGCAAAGTAATTGTTCACAGAAGACAAAATTAGACACCAGAAAAAAAAAATCTCGGAAAGCACAATTAACATGCATGTTTTCAGACAAACTTTCTGGAGATACAAAAAATAATGAACAAAGTTGTGTCCCCCCTCGAGTAGCAGAGTTAACAACTGAAGAACATCAAAGAGCAAAGAATTTGTTTGAAAGCATTATAATCTTCAAGATAGTTTGTTTGATCTTCTACAAAACTGTGACATTTCCTCACATGTAAATACTGAAGATTGCAACAGAGGAAAGATCAACTAAACCTCCTGAAACCATTCAATACAGAGTACAAATACACAAGCTCCTTCGGGTTTGCCAGAATGTCTACGTAATGTCAGCTTACAGAAATAATAAGGAATTCTTCATAGGTGATATTGAGAAAACTGAAGAACAGATCCAAGGACCTGGCCCGACCTCAGCTTTACATTTTTTATGATCCACAAAATTACACATTGTTTAAAAAATATAGCTTCTTAAGAATACTTTAAAAGAACAATTTTTTTGTGCAATATGTGACCAATTGATCTAAATCATACTTGTGACATTTGCTGATGGTAGGCTTTGATACTTACCTGTGACCCATAAGAAGTATCCAACATACTGTGGAAAATAATGTATTTCTACTGGGAAAGAGTGAATATTCACTTTTATTTTTTTTTAAGATGAGGATACATTTTAATAATAAAAGCCTTTAGTTTTCTCCCCAAGATAAATAATTCAGTTTTTCTGTCTTTGTATAGAATTAATTCTATTTTATAATTCAGTTCTTTACCTATCATTGATTTTTCTGCTGTAGAATGGAATAACAGAATTTCTTTATAAATGAAACATTGATCGACTCCAGAATGAGGTTACTTTGAGAATATCTGCAAGACAAAGATCTAATTATAGTTTCCTAAATAGGTAACTGGGAAGTTAGAACTGAGTTGAAATAATCTGCAACTACAATGCAAAGAAGTCTACAACATATTATGGACCTTTACATACAAAAAAAAAAGTCAACTGCCTTGTTTGTTTCTTCACTATTCAAGCATTTCAGATAATAGTAATTACAGGTAAAAAAGGTAAGTACATTAATTCATGGTCTAGCAAAAAAAAACAAACAAACAAAAAAAAAACACTGCAATTTAATTACAGCACCTTGATAGGTTACTCTAAGTCTGCTGTTTTATTTGTTGTTTCCCCACCCCACCAATATACACTTCAAAAAACACACTGGTGACAAAATAAAATAAAAATAAAACCAGCACAGTTTTATAAGGATGATTTTACAGAAACAAAACCACATCATATCATAACCAAGGACAGCTTTATAAGAGGTAATCTAGGTAATTACAGGCATGTAAAACTGACACCAGCCCTGGATAGAACAAGTTTGGTAATTTTTAATAAAGAAATGATGCATTATTAAAAAATGCAACTTTCTTAATAAAGAAATAATGTCAATCAACAAGGGCTTATGGTAACTAGACACCAAACTAACCTGACATTTTCATGAGATTAAAAGTGACTTTGTCCACTGTTATGCTCAGCTAAATAGACTTTCATAGACTTTTCACAAGAAATGTAGAAGCTTATTTTTGTATGCAAAAGAATCACAAATCAAGCAAAAGCATTAGATATGTTTAACACAACAACTTATCGATTAAAACAGCAGTTTGTCTTCAATAAATTGAAAGGTTTGTGAAGGAAATAGAATTCAATTCAGAAAATTCTCTGAAGTTATTTGACCATTTGTTATCTATCCCTTTCCTATGTCACAAAATAGGAAATTAGGTTACACTGAGTCCAGTTTGTTACTTAACTTTGAACTAACACTCACTTGCATTTAAGCTTTATTCATTTTACTTGCACAGATTTCATACTACAGGGTATAAAAGAATGTAAAAGTTCCTAAGGAATAAAAGCAACGGCCTCAGAGCCTCTGGGAAGTAAGAAAAATTCTGAAGATTGTCCAGTGTGAAATTTGAATCATTCCCTTTTCAAGGATGGATAAAGAAGCTGTCATAATCTTACTTCACAGATTTTAGGTCGTCTTTAAAGAACTCTCATCTGGTGTTTTAATTAACACTCCTGTTCCATCACACTGCAAGCATTTTTAAAGCATGTGATATCTGGACTAACTTTTAATGCATAAGACAAACTAACGTGGACAGCACTGAAGTAGAAGAAATCCATAGACTGAAATCAAGACTTTTCTTAATACCAAGTATATCTCAGAACTTTTAAAGTTACCAAGTAATTTTATTTGTTGGAAATATTCTAATGGTTGCAAGGACAGACAGATATAGCTCCTTTCACAAATAACTATTTCACTGCACACAAGGAAGAATTAATGAATAATATAGCAATGTATCGGAGGCATACTATAATGAGATCATAGTTCTTTAGCTTACTATATTCACATTTTGATAACATCATTAAATTTACTACTTTACTCAATACACTAACTGCTACAGAAAATTATTTCTATTCTCAAATGAAACTGAGGTCTGAATCTCAAAAGCAAATGAGATGAAAAAAATGAAGTATGTTTCATGCAATGATGTTTGAGAATAGCTTTAGATGCTTGAAAGAGAAAGCATTTGGTTGTTTTCTTGAATTTGCAGTCCAGTATATTCCAGACGAGCACAGACTCCCCATGGTACAGGCTGGCTATGTAAGCATTACATGGTATTTCTGTCCTCAGGCTTGGGCCTAGTGAGTGTAAACATGCAGGACAAGGACTAACATTCATGAGAAATCCTTAAAGATTCCAATACAAAAAAAATACAATATGCAAATCACACAGGAGAAACGTGGGAAGACAAACTGAAGTTAAATAGAGTAAAAATATAACAAGCTTCCTACTGCAAACTTCTTGCCCCAAACACACATACTGTGGCTGCTGTGTAGTGGACTCTGACTGTTTGAAACATATAATGATCACATACTGAACATTCATTTAAAAAGTTAAAAAACAGCTGGGAAATAAATATAGCAGCCTACTGTATCCATAGCAAAAAAAAAAAATTTGAACAGTACAGTGATATTCAAGGAAACACAGTATTTAGAGAGGCTTTAGTAAGTTCACAGAAGTCTTATTGCTTCTTTGAGAAACATTTTGCTGAAATGGAACATATGTTTTGAGGACTAGAAAAGAAAGTAAAATGCTATTCCATTTTCATTATCATGTTTCTAGCTTAAGAACACAGTAGCTGACAAGAACAGAGACCAAGTTATTCCTTCCTTTGCTAAAGTCTTCATACAATTTTTTGGGTCTTGACCTATGGTGCTGTTCTGCACTGAACAAAGCAACTTATGGCTATCTAGGTAAATAGCAAAAATAAATAAATAAATGGTATTTGATCTGTACCCAAATTGGGCTCATGTGAGAGAAGTGTTCTCACACACCTGACAGAGGCCAGTAATAGAGACACACAGAATAGTCTTCCAGATCAGAGAGGGCGGTTGAGCCAGTACTACAAGGAGCACACTGTGAAGCAGAAGCCCAAAGCAGCAAGACCTGTTTCTGCTGGCTGTGCATGGAAAAAACAATAAATCCCATTATTTTAAAACAACCGCGTGGTGCCTAAAGCTAGATAAAATGTTTCCTGACACCATCCGTGGCCAAGCAGGCCTTCAGAACTGCGTGGATGCACCACTTCACAACTGCCTTGCTAGGGAAGACGAAGAGATTACTACACTAGAGCAGGTGAATGCCTTTGGAGAAATGGCACTCATGACATCCCAATCTGTCTTTGAAAGCAGCATCCAGAAGGAACAAGCCAAATTAAACTTTTTCCTGAAAAGGAAGTATTTCCAAGACCTCTTCCATACTACTGAACAATATCTAACACATAGAAACATCTACAAACATACTCTTTTAAAAACAGAAGTCCTCATTCTTAAGAACTTGAGATGCCTGTGCTGCTTCTTACTCAGGTTTTTCCATTGACATCACTCCAAGAAACACTTCAACAACGATAGCCACATGACAGGTCATAAAGTAGCAAGCAGTGTAAAGAATCAGCTTCAAAAAGCCTGAAAATCTGACATGAAAAATCTGATTTGCAAGATGAAATCTGAAGCTTTCAGGGCATTACTATATATAAAATTACAACAACAAAAAAAAACATTTACTACACATAAGTATTACACTCTGCATTTCAGGTATGCATACTTGAATACCTAAGAGCTCTGCTTCAGTAAAAGCAATCAAAATTTTCTTCCTTCACCCTACACAGCAACTGACCATGTTCTCCTGGAAGAACTGGAGATGTGTATTATCTGATGCAACACAACTCTTCTAAAGCACACCCTGCACGTTAATTCACAAGAATTTGCACAATTCTGATGTTTAGAATTGATACAAATGATTATTTTCATAAGTACATGGGTAAACATGGTAATATCTTACCGCAATAGTCCCATTGCACCTTTGGGACTGGCAGACACCTGTTATTCTGTTTGGAATCAGTACATCATCCCAGCAAGATGGGCCCTGCAAAAGAAAACAGAGCATATAAAGGTTTTAATCTACTTAATACATAAATGCATAAAAGTTGGTTTTGTTCCTCTCTTCCTACTCCCACTTTTTTAGAGTTTTGCTAACAGTTTTACTAAATGAATGCTGAAAAAGTACAATCATATCACATGAGAATATCCATAAGAAAAGCTCAATAATTAACATATATAGTTCCTCCATTCCAAGTTCAACATTGTGAACAGGTTGCCAACACGGTGTGTTTTCTCAGTTTAAGACTGAGACTAACTCAGTTATGATTGAAAGGCTACAGAGATTCATCTTCTGATTCAACAAAATAGTCTACAGCTGACTGTGGGCAAAAAGGAAAAAAGAGTTGAAGATTGAAGTTAGAAATACTGGAACATAAAATAGGTTAAGTAGTTTTTCTATATTCGCTGTTTAAGTAACAGTTCACTCCTAAGTACACTAAAAACAAAGAAAACACAAAACATATAAAACAACTAAGACAGTATCAATAATTAAAATATGTATTACTCTTAATACTCAGAGCATTTTGAACCAAAACATCACAAAATATTCAAAATTTACTTATGTCCTGGAGTGGTGAATGGGAAGATGGCGTTTCTGCATTCCTTCTATGTTTCTTTCCTAATAATCATTTAAATGTGATGATTTATTAATTAAAATTTTCTGATCTTTACTAAACACTCAGGTAGCATTTCAGTGGAATTGACTGTCATAGCTCCTAGGTATCATTCCTGAATGGTAACGGTTACCTCTAAATATAGTTTAATATATACACACGATGAATTTTCTTTCTCTTTGCATATCACTTAATATTAGCATGCATTTAATTCCATCTGCTACTTCACTGACTAGTAATTGAGTGTCCTAAGAATCTTTCAGCATGCCTTCACTCATTCCATCATTTTTAATTCTACTGAACTATTTATTATGGAAAAGCATCATCACCATACAATACACCATTTAATTCAAGCCATTTAATAAATATCATGAACACTGTTGGTTTCTGCATAGACCGTTGCAGAACATCATTGGTCACCAACCTCCCCTGCGAAAAGTGGTCATTGTCTCTCTCCTTTCTTTCCTCTCAGTAAATTGCCTTCCAGGCAAGAATCTTATGGCAGTTTAGTCTCCTTAAAGCCAATAATTACGGAACTATATGAATGTCTTTTAGAAATCCAAGTACCTTACCTAACTATTCTCTCATTCACTCTAACTTGTACCTTAGAGAACTCTCAAGAAGAATGCTGTAAAGTCATGACCAATCCTTAAAAAAGCCCTAAGTTCTCCCTGATATGGTATATTTATCTGTTCATTGACTCTTCACTTTAGAATATTTTCTATTTTGTTCAGAATGGACTTTAGACTTTACAGCCCAGACTTGCTGGATTGGTCCTGAAACTTTTCTCTTCTTCTATTTTAAAGACTAGTCACATAATGCACCTTCCAGTCTTACGGAATCAGGATGATTTTGTGAGAAAGGTTGTGAACTCTGTTTCAAGTTTTGCTATTTCATACCAAGTCCTTCAGAACTCAAGCACTAATTCTGACATGTTTTCCTTCCATTTGTTCCATAAGGAATTCTTACCAACACTCATATTTCAGATAAGCCCTGTGCCAAATACCTAAAGGGGTTTCTAAATGGTACTGCTCAGTTTCTTCCATGGATGAACAAGCTAAATAACTAATCCTCTTTGAATGCATCTCTTGTATAGCAATCATATGTTGGTCTCGTACATTTTCTGCTGCTGTTATAGTTTAAGAGGACCGAGTAAGTTTTTCTGTTGTTTGCAACTTATAACCTTTTTTTTTTCCCAACTGCATAATTGCAGTCTTATATTTAAGGTGCTTTTTTTTTTTTTTTACTTCTGTAAGTACTCCTAATCTTTCTGAAAGATGCCCCTGTGACTCTAATAACCCCCACTCCTTTTTTCTTTAACCTTACAATTCAGTCACATAAGCTTCCTTTCAGTTCTCCTTAAATTTCTGTGCACATGATCTTTAATTCTAGCATCACATCCATGCCTCCTAGAATACTTAGCTCCTTTTCGCTGTTATGTAGCTTCCTTTAGAAAAATATATTAAACATAATACTAGTAGCTTTCTCAGATTCCAGGACAATTCTGAATGTAAATATGTTATGGTCACTGTTAAAGAACAGATCTTCATTACTGAGATTATAAATAAGGTCTGCTGCATAACCTTCTCTTGCAGGTTCTGTCCATAAGACAGCCTGACAGCACCTAAAAGCTTACTCTTGGGAACACAGCCTTACGTGATACTTACCTAATTTTCATGGAAGCAATTGAAGTAGCTCACTATCATTGTTTTTCATGCACTTTTAAGTTTTTAATTTTCTCAGCATGTTAGACAATCATCATCTGGTCAAGTGGCTGCTAATGGGAGTCTTACATTTTTCCTTCTCAGACATACAATTTTATTCCCTAAGAACACTGTGTTTCTCGCTGACTTGTCAAAGATAAAGACAACTAACAAGTTAATCTCTCTTTAACATCTATCCTTCTACCTTCATATTCACATTTGTTAGTACGCATTTATTAAAACAGGTATTTTTCCTATTTAGTATGTTTGTATCTCTCTGGATAATCCTCATGTAATTTATGTACTCAGGAAGAGGGTACTAGAGAGAAGTGGCAAGAAGGAAAGGTGCTTTATAAAATTATTTTAAAAATACACAGACCCTGAAGCACCAACACTTTATCTGATCCTTTTAATAAGATCAACAGTAAATCATTCCATTACTTCATCCCTCGTCATTAACCCTTTATTCTGCTTTCACCTGCATGATTGATATGAGACTTTCAAAGTCAATGGTGCTAGGCCAATCCAGACAAGAAAGAGTCATGAGATTGCTACATAATAAGAAAATTTCAGTCTCATGAGTAAAAGCAATTCTGTTAGATATATGTTATCAGCTATGGTACTGATTAGTTGATTGCAGAAGTAGAAAGTATTTCAAGCTAGACTTTTTTTAAAATACAGTTACTAATACTTTATCTTCACTAGAGTTATTTCAGAAGAAGGCTTCCCAAATATTCAGTAGTTCTCAGGTCTGGGTCCATAATCAGAAAAAAAATCTAAGAAGGCATAGTAATTCTTAAACAAAAAAGAACATGCACAGAAGATCATTTGTAAGGTTGATATTCCAGAAAAGTGTCTATTTCAAATTGATTTGAGTGTGACTATATTGATTATGCCACAGTAGTATTAGAAACCAGCAGCTGATTTTCAAAATATAATCAAGAAATCATTCTTACAGAAACCAGAACAGAAAAGAACTCATGTAATAGTCACTCGTTTGAGTTCAGCATCTACAAGTAGCATAGGATCAGGTCCAAATACACTTAATACAGCAATATCCTTTTAATTACTGACAGTAACTACAATATAATGCGAGTTTTAGAGATAAGGTCCCATCTTGAAGGGAAAGCTAGCATGCTTTCCCACCATGTGGCATGGTGTGACCTTAGTCATCTCACGCTCTGCAATAACTTCCTTTAGACACTTCTCGTGCATACCGAAGTTGTCTTCACAAAAAACAGCTCTCTGTTTAACAAGAGAAGGAACTAGCAGCACAGTCCCACAATATCAGCAGCCACTTAGCTGTTCACTCACACTGTAGACAGATTGATCAAGTAGCAGAAGTCTAAGAGGGACAAAAGTATTTTTCCTTTGTGCCCAACTGTGAGAAGTGGGAGAAATATATACATGTATATATGCATATAAGATACATATGCATATAATGCTTTATGTATGTATTACATATACATAAAATAAAACAAATCTGCCTCCCCCCAAATCAATGCATTACTTTCCACATTCATAATAAGAGCAATTCTCCTTTCCCAGATACATGCTTGGGCTTCTTCCATGGTCATACTTTAAAATTAATGATAATGTAATACACTTCTAAAAGATTTAGCATGTTTGGGAATTTTAGTTTTCCACCTTCAAAAAACAGTGAAAAAGACATATACCCTTGAAAAACACTGACTTCAAAGTGTTCATGTTTCTTTAGCAACAGCACTGCTAAATGTCATTGCTATAATTGTGCCAGAATAAAATTAGGAATTCTGGTGAGATAAGCACTTTAAAATGCAATTTTTGTGTTGCTCTTTCTCTAGTCTAAGAAAAGCCTGTCAACTGCGGACCAGCCAATCACTTGTGTTGTTGTAATGCCATGTGATGCAGTGTTTGTAATTATTAGTTTACATTCATCAAGAACACACTGCGAGAAGAACAAAGCCTTCTGATTGCCAGGTTAAAGAAACTGCCCCTCTTGTACGCAGCCACGGAGAAAAGCTACGCATTAAAATGAATGTACCAGAGCAGACATTTTCTGGTATATAAAACAGGAAAACGGCAGAATAAATATAAATAGGAAGAACACCACTATATCATCAAATTAGGAAAAAGTAATGCCAAATACAGACGAATATTTACCATACAAGTGGGTATGGAAATTTTTATGCTTTGGAAGTGTGGTAGCTGTTCCTTCCTTTTTTGAGGTAGGAAAAAAAGACAAACAAGCCCAAACCAACAGCAATAGCAAAACAGCAAATGGCATATCAAATTTCAACTTAAGCTCCTACGCAGTATATGAAGAACAGGGAGGACTGAGGTGTTTTTCCCTAAGTACAAGGGGAATACTGGAAGTCTGTGCACATCCACCAGCATACTGTACTGGTGGACTGCAGAGTAAATAGTACACTGTACTCCCAGTGTACTTTCCATCCAGTGGCCAAGATCTGACTTTGGCTGAAATTCATTTATACTTCTACAATACAATGATCACTTAAAAAAAAAAATCTCTGTGAAGAGAAGTAGTTTTAGAGATCTCAAATGACAAATTATTCAAAATGTAGTTGCTGACTGAACTGTTGACCTGTGAAGTAAGGGAAAGGTCAGAAAAGGAGGTCAGCAATAGAATCCAGTGATTCAAAGACTTTGAATCATTTAAAAGGCTGAAAACTATCCATGTATTTAATGCTTTGTATTTTCCCTGCTTTATATTCTCCCCCTGTGAACAATATGCAGCAGAATATCATTAAAACACATCTTTGTACCTGCTAATACCTACATGAGAGACATAAATCATTAAAATGTTGAGCAAATGACCCAACCAAGGGACAAGTATTAATGCAGAAGGATTTTCAAAAGAATGTAAGAAATTCTAGGTACTTGAGAGGATTTGAAATCAGCATATAAGTCACTGAAAAAGTGCTAAATCTAACGCAAGTCATGCAAGCACTCAGACTCTTATGCAAAATAATGGTTATTAACCTGTCTAAATGAGAGTATTTGAAGAGTTAACTCTTGTGTGGTACCCCCTCAGCATGAGTTTAGTATCTTGTGACAATAAGACAAGAGTACTCTCCAGTATGCGAGGATCATTTAAAAAAAAAAAAAAAACACCTGGTTTCCTTTTTTGCCATTCCATAACACAGGAATCAGCACCAAATTTCCACTTTTAACTGCCTCCAGTGCCAGTATGGAAGGAAAACACTGGCTCCCAGAGAACAGCAACTGGGAAATACCCTGACAACAAAACAGGCATACACAGACACAGCTTAATACAGACATAAATACTACATGAACAGCAATGGATCCCACCTACTGTCACAAACCTAACATCTTAGCAGAGATATTTTTTTAGCTGTTGTTTTCTTTTGCTTTTCTCAATGTCAAAGAAGAGGGCAGTTCCTGGAGGCTCATTGGGTCTCAGGACCAATGGGGAGGCTGGAGAAGGGTCAGCTGGTGGAACAGCCCCAAGGAACTGGAAAAATCCTGAGTATGTCAAAGGAAAGAAAGAACTTTTTCTTGAACAGATGAACACAGTTTCAAGCCTGATTACCACTGGTAAAAGTGTTCTCAGTATCCCTAACCTAGAATAGGATTTGTTCTTCAAGCTCCACAATTGCTATTAAACTGACACTGACGAATGCTAGATTGTTTGTTCTATGCACAGTACATGATGATACATTCCAGTAAGATCTTCCATTCTATTAGTGCAATAATGGAGATGACAAATTAAGACTGTTAGATAAACCTGTTAAGAATTCATGAAATGTATCGGTATGACTTAAGAGCTATCTGATCATCTTTTCAAGTACTTACGAGGAATAACCTCACTACTATGTGAATGACACTCAATTAGACCCAGAAGAAAAAAAAAGTCAGTCACATGATGTGTTTCTAATAGTAAACAGATTTACTACTGAATGTGAGATCTCCAGTCTACTTGAATCATAACATTTATGTAGAACTCCATGTTCCAGAATTCCTTATATCTTGATGATTATGAATACAATTAGACTACATTTATTACATGCTTGCTAGATTTCTACTGAATGCTCAGACATCATATAGATGTTACTTATTCTCAAGTAAAATTCTATGAATAGTAGTACTTGGATTTACACAAAATGCATTTCTTAAAAT
The DNA here is from genome assembly GCF_963932015.1 of Anas acuta. Taxonomy (NCBI): domain Eukaryota; kingdom Metazoa; phylum Chordata; class Aves; order Anseriformes; family Anatidae; genus Anas; species Anas acuta. Next base: position 47,515,857 of record NC_088981.1, on the reverse strand, counting down.
TCCTGAAGCACAGTCTAACAGCATCCATCAGCAGAGATGGAAGACAATAATAAATTTTATAAATATTGCACAGTGCTTGCTAGTCTTTTACAGATGTTTTATTTAAAACACTTGAAAAATTATTACATTACGTAATCTATTGCAGGTAAAAACTACCAGACTGGCAACTTTTATGACCAAAATTCTCTCCTTAGCCACAAACCTCATCACAGAGGCTGAAGTAATTAAATACCCACAGTTTACACAGATCTTCAAAGGCTACTCCTAGTAGCAAGAGGAATTTGCGTTCTGAACTACTAATATTTTGACTTTTCCTCTGAAAGGGGTACCAGCTGACTCGGACATGGGTAGCAGGATATATGGATGTGATAGGCCATTTGTTTAACAGTGAAGCTCTTTTCTCCTGCATATCACACTTCAATACGTACTACTGTGAGTGATGTAAGTTCACATGTCACACCAGAGCGGTGGAGAGAGTGCCTCCCACTGCACATTTCACCAGAGGTAAAGCTCACCCATATACCAATGACTGACTCTGACATGGCATCTCCCATATAGTATGCAACACAGTAAAGAAAAGACTACCAAATGAGACCTAGGGCTAGTTTTAATGAGGTTTGTAGAAAAGGAGTAGGAAGACTATCATTAACTACTTAGTCTACACAGCACATTTTAGAAAAAAAAAAGAAAATCTTTTAGTTATTATTGATTTTGGATGCTAGAACAATCAATAAAGCACATAGATAGCTTTATTCATATGAGAAATAATGCTGAACTAGAGTTAATCACATGTTTTAAGTCTTTGCAAGATTGTACCTACTTGTTTGATTTATACTGGTATCTTAGAGATTAAATTCCTTGCAAAGTGCCCAGCCTAATTAGTAAATTGACAATTTTATATCAATAGTTATAACTCTTCCAAAATGAAGTAGCTGACAATTTGCTGAACTGTATGAAGTTGTGCAATTAGGAAGACTTCCTGCGTGACAGTTATTTCAAATCAAATATAAGAGAATCACATATCTAACTGGAAATGCAAGAAAACTGTAATGAAATATTTTCTATTGTTATTTGATAGTTACTTTCTTTCTATTCACAGGTATCACTTTAAAAAAAAAAGTGTGTTAGCAGATTTTATTAAAATTTCTGGTCTTTATTCTTTCATATTGTATTCTAGGACATATCTGCAAGAGTAATTCCACTGTTCTCAAGTAAATGAGCAAGGGCTCATACAAAGACATTGAAGATATAGAGATTACTATGAACAACCTTTATCAATAGTATTTTAAAACTGCTGCCATGTTGCTAGCTCAAACTTTTTTTTTCTGTAATATAGACAAAAAATGATTCAAGAGGCTACTTCTGGACTGTTATTTTTTGTAGGCCTTCCCCACCAAAAAGGGGCAAAAAGAATTAGAAAAATTCAAATACAACTGCATCTGAGAAATTGAACTGAAAGAGTCCTGCTTGACTGCCTGAGGAACATACAGAGACAGTAGTCTAGAAAGAAAGATACAACTTTACGAAAGAAGAAATGGATAAAAAAAATAATACCATTCAAATTAGAAGTTATTAGCCTGACAGATTATCTATAAATGCAAAACACATAATTTGTGGTTCCTCCCCAGGTGACATTATATGCTTTATCAAGACTGAAAGAAGAAAACAACCAGAGAAAATACTTGAAAATCTTGCAATGCATCTACTGTGTCGGTTGAAATTATATTATTAAAATGATGTATGTATTTAGGTGTTAAGTGTTAACACTAACAGACCCTACTGAAGTTCACTAATCCAGGAGAAGAATAAAAGTAACAAACATCAGACCCCAGTAGCTTCAGCTGGTCTTGCTGCCATAGGGACAATTCAAGCACCTTCCTGAAGAAACCAGATGACTATGAGCCAAAGGACATGAGAAGATGTGAGAAGAAAAGTCACAGCCTCAAAGACATGCCTCCTCTGGACCAGGTTTTGAGCTTACCTTACCTGAGCAGAAGAGAGAGGGCTCCTGTTTTTAGAGCTTCAATTATCTACATTAAAACAGTCACTGGCAAATTAATGCCAATTAGATTAGTGTAAAGACTGTTTTTGAAATCCATCCAAAATACTGCTCATGTTCCCTCCCTTTTTCACCCTGAAGTCACACTTACAAAGCTGTAAACAGACTAACTGTGCATTCAAAATTAATTCACACCTCGGGTTTTTCCAAAATGGTAGCTGTTGGCACCACATGGATATCACTTTCCTGGGTGGGCTGTGAGGAGCAGCTCCAGGAAGAGGCCTCATCCCCAGGCACCACCAGGGCCTGGCTATGGGAGGCAGCCTCCCAGGGCCCCGGCTCATTGGCCAGGGCTCCCCCCTCAGCTCAGTGCAAGGTTTAAGGGGGGCCACAGGCTTAGCACAAGTTAAAAAAACAATCACATATTGATGAAGTATTCCTCATCACATAAGTGTCACCAGCTGTTGTGCAGGTTGTTGGCCAAATTGATCCAGCCCATTGAGGCTGCCCACAGCTTCCCAGGAGCTGCTCCCCCCAAGCCTGAGAGCTCTGAGGGGACATCAGCTATCTGGAGGCAAGGCACCTCTGGTACCTCACTGAGAATCTTCAAGTCTTCCAGTCTCTACAAAACTGGCCAGTTAGGTTACAAAACTCTTTAATGTCTCTAAACAATACTGGATATATATTTGAAGTTCAGTACGGAAAGGTGTTGGTGATTCTATAATCCACAATAAACAGGGAGACATTGAGCTTCTTCATTAAGCAGACTATTTCAGATCAGATTAGGTAGAAGATATTTTCTTTGTGAAAGTTTATTCATTTTGGAGTTACAATTAAAACACGATGTCAAACAAAATTTCATCTCACAATTTGAAATATTTCTGTAGAGCTGCAGAAGATCTGACTAGTCCTGCAATTCAAAGACTTATAGATTATGCCTGCATGGGAAATACATGAGTTGAATAAAGCAGTACACAAAAACACATTAAATCTAAATTAATTCCACATACAAACCAAGAAGTACAATTAGCGATTTCCTAATAATGCCTATTAGACACCTTGCAACACAAATTCACTTGAGTTGTAGTTGAACAAAAGTAATAAATGAAAGAGATAAAAAAACATAAGGTTCATGAATAGTTTACAGTAATAATTTGATTCAGATATGATAACTGCATGTCACATCATTTAAATTTAAATATTTTTCCTTAAGAAGGATTTTAAGACCTTTTAACTGATAGATGAAGTTAGAACAGTCCCATGTAGACAATACTCTAAGCCCTCAGCTCATCCATTCACTTTAATAGCTCACCATTAGACAATACTTCTAAAGACTACAGTCAGATCTACTCAGGCTGTGGTAGTTCTCTATTGAGAGGATACTGCCCTCCTTCAGTATGCATCCCTGACATTCCCTTTCATTCTCTGTGCTAAGATCTACAGTGCCTTATTTCCTCTGCTTTTAAATTATCTGAAGGGTCTTTTGCCTGTTCCTTTTGCCCACACTCAGAGAAGGCCAGATAATTTAATGAAAGGGAAAAATAAAGCAAAAAAAAAAAAAGCTAATGGATTCTAAGAAGAAATTTCTCAACTAATCAACACAAAGGTCTAAAGCAGAAAGGCCACAGGCAAGACACAACTTTTAGGTGATCAAGTAAATTTTTAAGTTACTACAGTTATATAAACTGTATAAATCAAGATTACACACTACAATATTGCTAGAAAATAGATTGCTATATAATCCATTTTTGATTTTACACATAATCAAAAACCCTGAAAGACAAAACATTACCAGTTCCAGCAACAGTATCTCAAATGTTCCAAAAGGAAGATAATAGGATATCAAAAGCTTTTTAAAAGGTAAAGAACAAACTACATGTATGTTAAAGCCTAGTATTGCTGCCTTTGCTGATTTTTCTGAGTGCTGTTGTTGTAAACTTCACATACCCACACATGAACGCATTTTTATTTTAAATGTACAGAAATGCAGAAAATCCTGCATTAGGTGGATTATTCAGATTTATTCAAGATTCATTTAAGGTTATGTTTCAAACATCCTTTATTTTGTTGAATATGAAAAAAGCACAATCCTGCTAACACACAAAATAAATAAATTATGCTTCTTAAAGCATTTTACACAAGCATTCATGTAGTGTTAAAGAATTAAAGCTGTGCCAGGCAGGTCAGTAAAAGCTTCATGACAGATTGTGTGTGTCACACAAAAACCTCAGCTGGCAGGCAGGCATTTGAGCATACAAACACCAGTGAGAACAGCTAGTAAGACAGCCTGGGAAGAAATAAATAAAAATCAGGAAAATCAAAAATGGGAAAAATTAGGAAAAGGGACCAAGAAGTCCAACAAAAACAAAGCAGGAACTAGAAACATGGACAAGCAAGTACTCACATCTTTGCAATAGAACTGCCACATAACTGTTGCAGGACACAGAAGAGAGGGTCTCTTCTCACAGCAGAAAATTCCAAATCCAAGAGCCTATTTCAGATTAGGGTACCTGCAATTTATCTGAGCCTGAAACTGATCTATGCTAAATCCATTGAAGTAGACAAGTATTACACTAAGAGTAAAAATATTGACAAAATAGAGTTCTGTGCAATCACCAATTGTATGAAGTTTAACAAGAACAAATACCAGATTCTGCACCTAGGATGGGGCAACCCTGGCTGTATGGACAGGCTGGGGGACAAGAAGCAGGAGAACAGCCCTGAAGAAAGTGATCTGGGGAATTTTGGTTAACAGCAAGTTGAATAGGAGTCAGCGTGCCCTGGCAGTCAAGAGGGTCAACTATACCCTGGGATGCATCAAGCACAGCATTGCTAGCTAGTCAAGGAAAGTGGCTGTCCCACTCTGCACCAGTGTGGCCTTAGCTCAAATACTGTGTGCAGTTCTGGGAGCTTCAACATAAGAAGGACATAAAGCTATTATAGTGTCCAAAGGAAGGCTACAAAGGTGGTGCATGGTCTAGAGAGTAAGACATAAAAGAAGCAGAGGTCATTGCGTTTGTTCAGCCCAGAACAGAGGCCTCATGGTGGCCTGCAGCTTCCTCACAAGGGGAGCAGGGAAGCAGGTGCTGATCTTTGCCTTCTTTTTTTTTTTTGGAAGCAACAGGACCTGAGGGAATGGAACAAAGCTGTGTCAGTGGAGGCTCAGGTTGGATATTAGCAAAAGGTTCTTCACTGAGAGGGTGGTCAGGCACTGGAACAGGCCCCTAGTGCAGTGGTCACAGCCCCAAGTCTGGGGAGTTCAAGAAACATTTGGGCACTGCTGTCAGACATATGGCTTGATTTCCAGGTGGTCCTGTGCAGAGCCAGGAATAGGACTCCAGGATCTTTGTGGGTCCGTTCTGACTCAGTGTATTTTACAAAAAAAAAAAAAAAAGTCCATTACTGTTTCCAGTAAAGTGACCTGTAGAAATCTGACACACAAGCAAAGTTCAGCACCCTATCACAGACATGAGAGCAATGCATATACAGGGAGGAGTACAACTGAATACAAAACAACCACTGAACACCAATACCAAATAATGAGATACATTCCTGCAATCTAGTATCAGACTCCCAGACTGTCCCCAAAACAGTGTTTTGAAGACTGCAGCTAAAAGCCTCTTCTTCGCTTCCCCCAGGTGCATGAACCTTGAATGGATTTATTTATTTTTTTGAAACCACACACTGGCACAGTTTAACCACCAGACCAGATAGAAAATGCCTTAACTCAATCTTTTATGACTTTTCAACTAAATCACAAAAGAAGCGAAGAAACTCAGGCTAAAGGAACATTGAACCCAGCTTTCCTGTTTTCTGACACAAGCTCTTGAGAAGGCCACTGCATAAAAGGGGTGCCTCTCTGAATTTTCTAACAACTTGATCTTGTTTGTACATACAGGATGATCTCCATGAAGGTCTTGAAAGAGATTGGAGAAATGCTTTGTTTCTTTAGATCTACCTTGAATTGTTCATTTATTTCTAGGAGTCTACTTGTTTAAACAAGATAATTATCAGATAACTATCTGATAAACAAGATAATTATCAGATAACTATCAAATTTCTATGCTCCAGTGTTCTGAAAAGACAGACAATTACAAGTTTCAAAAGGCAATTGAGTAAGGCACCATATTTCAAGCTGATCAGTGCTTTCCTAGATATAACTTCTGGTTTCCTTCCATACATTAGAATGAGATATTCTGAAGTATAAGAGTAACATTCCAGTCATTGATGCTATATAAGAAGTTGCTTCACAGGCAGGAGAACATATAGTAATACATGTTTCTAAATAACTTGAAACAAACATACATAAAATACAATTTAATTTCAGGGTAAACATCAAATTTTCACTGGATTCTGAACAGCACTAATGAAAGAGGTTTTATACACGATACTTGTATTTCCTTTACGGTGGTTAGGACTTACATTCAAACAACTGAATCCAGTTATGGCTAAGACCTCTTGTAAACCGGGCATACCAATCATCTCTTAGTTAAACACAAAAAAAAAAAAAAAAAAAAAACACAAAGAGCAAGCCCTCAGAGACAAATTAAGGGTACTTCTACCTTGCATTGCTATACTGCATTTCCACAGGTTTTATTCTGCTGCCCCCCTCCCCCCCCCCCAAAGACCATTTCCTTTCTCTTATTGTAATCTCTTATCTGTTTCGCTGGTCACAGGCAAAGATAACAGAAACATTATTGAAATATATCTGGCATATTATAATGCAGGACTAACATTCTAACTATCACTATGATCTTGCTGACGTTCCCTACCATTCTACATAAACCATGAAAACAAAACTGAGGTGATTCATTAGAACTAGTATTATGACTAATTAACAGATCATTCTCTATGAAGTGACTTAACCAGTACTTTTTATTCATCATTAGCAAGTTTAGCTATAATAAATGAAGATGCAATAAAAGGATCTAGAACTACCACTTCAATTTTAATTAGAACATAGATATACAGCACAATGTTATATATTAAATAAACAAGAATCTGCAGGAATTCCTTGAACACATGAACTAGCCCAGTCATTCAAGTCTATATAGCTTCTGTTTTTAATTGTCTTCCACTACTACAGTTCTTAAACATTTCTTCAATGCTCAGTTTCCATATTAGGTACAAATTGTTTTTCATGGTTATTTTATGGTCATTATTTCACATTTTAGTCTCTCCTGGTCTGAACAGATATTACATCTGCAGAGCAATCAATAGCCCCCAACTGCAATTCTGTGAACAAGACAATTATAATTTCAGAGGAAAGCTTCTTTCCACAAAGAGAAAGCATATGCAATCCTATCACCACTATGGAGCACACACTTTAGGCAAGAAAACAGAGTATCTCCTTGTGAAAACTGGTAACAGACACTACAAAGTGAGTGTATCTGACAAAAGTCAAGGTTCTAATACGTAACGTATTCAATGTATTTGAAAGAACACAAATAATTAACCATCTTCATTCAATCATTAATCATCAATGTGTATACATTCTTAACGCTGTCTCTCAATTTATGAGGTGCTTTATTTGTCTATAATCAGACTTGAGAGAAAAAGAGCTACCACATGGGCTTAACTATTCTTTTGGCAGTAAGTCATAACAGGATCTAATGTCTTTAATACTTGCATTAATTTGGAATGCCAGCAACACTAAAGATTAATAAAATGTTATATTATAAACACAGAGTTGTAATAATCACTGATAAGACCATTTTATGAAGAGTTTTTTATAAATAGTTTTATTATCTTCTTTTTAATTCATAACAATATTCTTTCATTAATTCCACTTGAACAATTTCTGAGTTGTCAATACATGGTCAGAAGTTTTCCTCTCATACAATTTCTGTGTGCTGGAACATGAAACAAACAGATACTTTCAGCTCATTGTCATTTTGACAATACATATAGAACTTAAAAAGAGAGAGAAAAGGAAAACAGTCTAAGAAAATCAACCTCATAACTCATAACCTAAAACACCTGTATGCGCTTGGTAGGATGCAGTAGGTGAAAGCTCAAGAACTGGAAAATGTGACTGTTCTTTTTTTTTAATCTCACTTTAAATTTTAAGTTATATCTTTTGAGAAGATACCTTGTTCTCTAGAGCTTTGGTTCTACTACTACAAGTATACCTATACTTTTATGCATGATAATCATTCATAAGCATTTCATTATACAGTACAAATATCCACAGACTGTGTAAGACAAGTTCCTATTGGGTGTAACTGCTTTGAGACAAGTAGTCACATGAGAAATAAAAGAAGATGGCAGGTTGGTAGTAATCAATTTTCTCTATTATATAAAAGCCTGACCAGAACCTGGTTTAGAATAACCCATAATTTAACATACATGTAAGTTCAGAAATATTACTAACAACCTTGATTTTAAAAAAATGTTACAGAGATGACTACTTGAAATAGTCCTACTGCCTTGCTATAGAATTAGGCTTTCCATTGAAATCAGAAGGGTTTCTTCCCTACTCGGATCTTAAAATAAAAAAAAAAACAGCAATCAACCCCTGAGCCAGTATTGTCTACTTGGATTACAAACAAGCAACAACAAAAATCATCAGCTCTGTATTTCAAGCAAAACTCAGATTTTTACTTCTTCCTAGCAGACAAAGCCTGTATACCCTATTACTCTAGAGGAAACCACTTTATTTTAAGCTCAGAGAAACAAATTGTCATCTTCTACATTCACGGTTTGCAATTAACTTCTCAGCTTTCATGTAAGCATAGAATTGATCTATCAATTCATGCATCATCACTTTTGTCTAATTACATGGTATGATCACAGGAAAAATATTCTACTATGGAAAATATACATGTTTATAGGTCTCCACTGATCCATTCTTTGAAAACATTTTCTTAAAAAACTAGGTTCAAACTAGGTGTGGGGAAGAACAAAAACAAACAAACAAACAAAAAAAACCTCCAACCCTTAACAGCTCATTTATAGCCATTTTATGTTTTTCTTTACAGCAGTCCCTGTTATCTCAAATTGATATGCATATACCAGCTTTACCTCATTTGTTATAAAAGCAAATGGACTTTCAAACATTTCTATAGTCTTCCTTTAAAAGAAATAACCACAAATAAACATACGAGTGTCAGTGAAGTACAAAAGTCACCTTTAGAAACAAGCAACCCATCCTCCCCTCCATGTTAAGAGAGGTGTAATACAACAACAGCAAAAAGCATGCTGAACCATGTAAGGTCGATTTTACTGTGCATGCTCCAAAAAAAAAAAAGTCCTTGACATTGCTAATGTTTGTCTTGCGTATAGGTCCCACAGCCAAACCTCCATCTGGAAGAGATTTGAACTACTATCCAGAGGCATTTCAGGATCTGAACCAAAAGGTTTACAGCATTACAATCCAGTTAATTCTATTGCTTCTAATTCCAGCTGGACTTAAAGTCTTATCTCTGTGCTCCAGGCCTTCAGATACAGCCTATCACAGTAACACCAATTCCCAGAGAATTCAACTCCATGACCCAAGCGAGATTAAATCCCTCCAGATAGCCCAAGTAAATGGCTCATAACTCGTTTCTGTCACTTTCACTAATGCCTTTGTACCGTGAAAGAAACCAGCAAAGGTGTAAATATCTACAAATTATTAACTGCACTTTTTCCCTTGACTCCTATCAGTGATTCCAGTTGTCTGTTTCCTGCTGAGAACATCAGATATTTACTAGCTGAACTTTCTCTTTAAATACTGCACTAATCAGCTACTGGATATTTGTACTCCATCAACCTGAGTGCTGATATTTTGGTGAAACACAAACAGACACAGAGATATAAATGAATTCAGAAACACTGAGGGGAAGAGGAGACACACAGTTGATGCTTGCTGTACTTAAACTCCCTCAAATCAGGTAATCCCACAGCCCATTAATGTTTGTTTTAACCAAACAAAAGTAGCAGTAAATTGAAAGGGAGATTTTCAGTTCTACTCATATTTATTTTAAGGAACTGAAAACATGATTTCCAAATATTACTCAGGGACAAATGGAAGAAAAATGAGACATATTCTCAAGATGTTGTAGATTAACAGTGAAAGTTTCTATACATATATTAAAAACAAACCAACAGAAATGCATTACTATCTCAAGAAGTACTCTTAAAAAATAACTGTATAATTGTTGTCAAAGATTTTTTTAAACCACCCCCTTCCTCCCCCCCCCCTTTTTTTTGTTTTGTTTTAAGTCTCAGGGAAATAAGTAGTTCAGAGAAGAACGTGAAGAAAAGAAAGCAGAATGATCGCTCTCCTGAAGTAGTCTCCAACGTTAGAAACATTTCTATTCCACCAGATTTTTAAAGTTCTATGTAGAAAAAAAAATGTTCATATAGTCTGGATTTGACAATTTCAACCTGTTGAACATTTGTCTTTTCAGAGCACTGCAGAAAAACAAGCCAAGAGAAGTACCTACCAGAAACAGACCTTTCCAGCAGGAAGAACTGGATAACTTATGTACACTAAAAACCTTCAGAAGTAGTAAACCTGCACCTTCAAACACTATAATTACATTAAGCCCATAAAATTCTCCTCCATCGTATCTACCCTAAGTTTCCCTTCAAGACTATAGCTGACAAAGGGGTGAGGTTCTTCACATAAACAAGGGAGATGGCTTATCACTGATGGTTTGTATCTCACAGGTACAGCTGAATTCCCAAATAATGAGGATGACTGGCAGCTGAGACACTGGGTCAGTCTCAGGGTAGTCAATAGTTTCCAGCTGAGGGAACAGGCACAGCTGCAGTACATTGAATTGGCATGATGTGCTTGGACAGGAGCTGGACTGTGGTAAACTGTGGTAAAAGGGCTGCCTCTGGGCTGAGCAAGGTGGAGGAGGAAACAACTGGGAATGGCACGTGGTCTGGAAAGCAGTGAGGCTATACAGAGTTATGAATAGCATCTCAAATACTAATGGCTATGTTCAGGTGACATCCTTGGTGGTAGAGATTAAGGAATGTGAACAGCGTTCTCAGGGCAGTTGTATTTATATTTTGTAACCAGATACTGGAGGACTTTATTGCTGAGAATATGCATGAGCAAATTTTCTTCCGGTACTGTGTCCAGACAAAGCTATACGCCTAACTTCCAACAGGGTACGCCTAACTTCCAACAGGGTACTCCTACCTAAATTGTCAAAAATGGCTGCCTGTAAACTACTCAGAATTTAACAATACCAAGGAAGCACTGTTTGTTAGTAGTTAAAGTAGTCATGAATACTGAAACTGTTTATGGCTCATTTAGGGACCCGTGAGTAGAAAAGGACATTGTGCCAATGCAATGCTAATGAAGTTAGATCAGCAGGGGTACCCAGCAAAAGGGAAATGACTATTAACAAGGCAGGTGACTTGTACATGGTTTTAATCTGAATAAAAGACCAGAAGCCAACACAGCTGAATCAGTTTACTGATTCTCAGATTGTGACCACGTACTAAAACGAAAAAAATACCCTGGTAATCTTCTGATTGGTACAGCATTGTAAAGGGACAACACTGACACCTTTGTTTAATTACCTGTATTTTATAACTCATGTAGATCTAAGAAATCTTTCTACATCATCAGCATCCAGCATCTCTTGTTTTACTTGAAGCAAGCTTTGAATACAAGTTCAATTACATCATGTATTAATTCAGCTGAGAGTGCGTGTTTATTGGACTTGAATACTTATGCAAACTGCTAACTTTGTAGTTTCAATATTTTGGATAAATACCAACAAGCAAGGCACATTTTGTTTCTGTTCCCTATTTATCCTTTTAAGTGCCACATTTTTTAAACAAGTAGACAAGCAGCGTTTTTTTTTTGTTTGTTTGTTTGTTTGTTTTTCCTTACATTAAAACTGATTATCTGGATTATCTGTCTTGGGACAATCTGTGAGATTTTTAAAGCTTTTTAAGAAATTGTACCATTTGATTTTGGAAGGATTGTGCAACTATAGTGGCAAAGACATGCTGTGGAAGTTGTAAGACATCAGTAAATGATAATTCCACTGAAACTCTGGCTCTTAATCACTTAGAACACTTTTAAATAAGTTATATTAATTATATGAACATCGCAATGCTAAACATAAAAGCAATTTGGTATCTGTGAAAGTCTGGTCCAGAGATACCTACAGTAGTGCTTATTTAATCAAATATAGACATTTATGTCTGAGCAAGACTTCCTAAGGTCCCTTTATAATGGAGCATTATACCTGGTTTCAGGGTTGGACTCTTTTGTCAAGCAAATGTCCAGAGCTGGTCAGATGAATTGTTCTCTGAAAATGCCTATTACTTCATTTCTGACAAAGAAAACCTAGAGTTAACTCAAACAGAGGTATCTAAGTGACAAATGTTAAATTTTAGGTGAGGTAAATATTGCTTACTCAGAAGAAAAATGTTTTCCCTGCTGGTTTTGATATGAAAATTATTGAAGTGTTCTTTTTCATTAAAATAAATGTTGATATTATTTATTTGCACCTTTTCAGGTTATATGAAGCCAGGTATTCATAATGAACAGGGTTTACAGAGTGTAAGTATCTTTAGCACAGAGTAATAGAATAAATAAGAAGTAAGAATGTGAATCATATAAAGGTATATTAAATAAGGCATAATAAAGGCACACAATGACATTACCAACATACAAGGCTGATGGGAAGAGTTACTGTTTAAAGACTGTAGGAATTCCCTTGTGAACCATGCAAAGTATAGAGGTCTGTCTAGGTTCACAATCAGTATCAGATGACAGAAGTACATAGGAACTGACGAGAAATCACCAAATAGAAATTATTTTGAAGCTGAAGAAGTAGTATATTTGTGAGTCAGAATTAAATGTTTACATGTCAGCTATTGTTCAATTTGAAAAAAAAATAACCAGTAATTAGCATTTTCTTTGACCTAAGGATGAATATGAGAAACTGCAGGTTAAAAGAGAAGCTTTCTTTCTGTGTTTTGTTTCTTTTGTATCAAGATGTAGATGGCCAACATGTTTATATTACTAATTCATGTAATGTAGATAAAGCAGTATTCATAAAAACAGCAAGCCTATCTTACTATGCCTTGGACAACAGGAATGGTCTGGAGCAAAGCTGTATTTTTTCTCTTTCATGTAACTAGACTGATAGAGCTCCTCATGGGAGAAGGTAGGGGATCCTGGTGATTTTTTTTTTTTTGGTTAATAATTATTATGCACAAAACGAGTATACATCCTGTTTTTTTTTCTAAAGCATTAAGATAAACCTACATGATGCTATGACAATACTTCTTTATTTGAGCAGGTGTCTGTTATTTACTATCAATAGTGAAACTGCTCAAGAATTCCTGAGAGATGTCACACGGGCTCAGCAACCAGCCATCATCACATTCCAGGTACTGAACCAGGGCAGAACATAGTGCTGTGGCATGCTAGGGAAGGAATAAAGCTTTCAAAGAAGAAAACTGAATTTAGTCTCTTTACACTTTATCTGAAGTAGGAAGCAAAGAAATAGAGGGCCTTAAAGGAAGGGCAATTAAGGTATCCCAAGAAAAAAATTTGATGAAAAAAATTAAACTTGGAGATTTGTATTTTCTGTCTTCTGCTTTTACTGAAGGTGGCAATGACTGTAAGTATACCAAGGGTATGTTCTACCTGAAAGATGTACAGTGAGTTTCATTTTACTCTTTTCAGTTGGCATATTAAGAGCTAGTGGCTGTTTTTTAAAACAAACAAACAAAAAAACTACCAGGACCTCTGCACTCTTGGACAGCACAGACAGGAGTGTCATTTTTCCTTTTCTAAAAAGCTTGCCATTTTCAACTGCAGAACATACTTTATCCTAAAGTATCTTTTTCCAGAAATGAAGCTGCTGTATTTCTAGTGAATCCTACCAAACAACTCATATATGGTTGATATATTTCCTATTATTTTTATATTATTAAAATCTTTTTCATGAAGATGCCTTTTATGTTCTTCTCTCTGTCACTTTTGACTCCAGGCTGCACCATCTCCTTAATCACTAATACAATACATTACAATTCAACATGAACAAAATAAAAATCAGTTATGCACAAAGCGGAGAATAAATGTTAAAATGTACTGTCAGTCCACTGATTGGATATGAATTGTGTCTTTGCAGAGTGTTCTATTTCAAAGCATGATACAAAATGGAATTCAGAGTCCTTGCTGAGTGCAGATCGCATTTTTAGATACCTAACTTAAAAGAGGACTTAAAGGTCATCAAGCATGATTACATTTTGTTCAACACAATAAAGTGCAGCCATGTGTAAATTATTATTGAGCAAATTATGAATGATTCATGGAAGATTTTTCATTAGACTGTAATGTCTCCTTTGCTGTAAAGTCAACACTATGATCTACACTGTTATTTCTTAGAGCTTTTTATACATCTCTCCTAAACAGGAGGAGAGATGCTTTTATTTGTACCATTCATATCTGCATATGGGATAACCAATGGCAAAGTCACATTAAAGGATGCCCATCCATCAGCTGTTTCCAAGTTCTCAATCACAAATTTAACAGGAACTAAAACTTTGGTATTATCCCTGCTATTTGTTTTGTCAAGGTAGGATTATCATAAAATAAATACAATTTATTATAACTTGCTTAAGCACTGCTTTCTGTCAATCTGCAGCTATGTTTTTCACTCTGCATGATCAACCCCCCCCATTTGCTTTATAAAGGTTACAGAAAAATATCGTTGCCTGCTCTTTAGAAGATAGCCACTTCAAAGACTCTTCTGAGAATCAACAGCCTTTAACAGTCTTTGATACAAAGCCAGAAAAGGGCATGGGCTAAGTAAGAGAGGGAATGCCTAGAGTTAGCATTGTGGGAAATAAATGCCAAAAATACTGTTTATCACACAAATGAAATTCTTTTTTCCCCGACTAACTCTCCCCTCCATACATGCCTACAGCTTTCAATGCCGATGTCCATAGAAGATTCATAGAAATCCATCTGTGAAACTTCATTCTTAAATTATGAACTGTCTATGTTCAGATGAAACAGAGCGGGTGCTGTACCCAGCCATTTTCTGTTGGTTTAGGAGCAGACAAGATAGCAGTATGTTTCCCAATATGAGTGATTTGGCTTGGAAGATTTGAAAGAGTATAAATAAATAAGTAAATGATTTAATCCCCTTTTTTCAAAAGACCAATATCAACAGTAGAGAGAAAATTACTGTAGATCATTAATGTACAACCCCCAAACAAATATGCTTTTGAAGAGAAGAAGGCAGTGTAAGAGAATGAAATGATTTTAGGGTAGCTATAGGTTGCAATTTAAATAGACTGTAAGCCTTTACTTCAAGTGTAACATAAATACAAATTATATCTTTTCAAAAGTACAATTAAGTCATTTCCACAAAGATTGTCATACTAGATAGCTAACTGCAGTTTATAATTAGAAATTACAAAATAAAGTTTTTTAAAGTCTTCAAGAGATCATTTTGGCTTTGTTTGCATACTGAAGATAAGCATGACAGCAGCAAACTGTCTGAAAAGTTTATGTCAAATGTTACCATAATAGAGGAGAATGTGAGATTCATAGAGTAAGAATCCCAAATGGATTACTTCTGGATACTGCTGGTTCTTTTATGGAGCAATGGATAGGATTGTAAGGATCAACTTCCGAATTGTACACCCAAGTTCACTGCTAATGTTCTCTCTGATACTTGGCAAATTTCTTAGTCTGAAATTAAGTCAAAAACTATATATTTTCTCTGTTAATTTTAGAATTCTGACTTTCAGGGATGCTTCATGCTACAAAAGAAGCTAATTATAGATAGGTATTCAACAATAATTGTGACTTCCTGGCTCTAGAAAACAGACCTTGAAGAATAAGAATCTACATATATATTTACTAATCTTAATAAAAAGAATCTGATTTTTCAGAAGCTAAATTAATGGGTAAGTGGATACTCTCTAAAGACATTCTCCATTTACGTATGTATCTAGAAATCCAGTTGCAATCTGCCAATTTTTACTTCCTTCTTAAAATTCTCTAAGACTACAAATAATAGCATGTATCACTAAGAAGTAGGAAAGATCTTATCAGTTCATGTTTCCCCAATGTTTTAGGGTACCTGAGTGGAAGAAACATAGGCTATCTGCAAAGAACTGCTACTAGTAGAACTCTCCTGCAAGTAAACTGGGATAAACCCATTCCACAGTAACATGTCCTGAAAATGGCCCTGATGCAGCATGCAGCAAGGTATTCAAGTGAATAATCAAGTGGCATATAATACCACTGGGGCAATTGTATGCTGAAAATTGAACCTATTTTAAAATTGTTGCAAGTAAATAAAAAAACAAAACCATTGTCTGTCTTTCCCCAGTCTCATTCTAATTTAACTTCTGACTAAAAGTCTAATCTGAATAAAAGTACTGCAGAATTCTAGTTTCTGGAAATAAACAAACAATATTTCACAAACTTCTGTTTCATGATTTAAATGTCAATTATTCAATAAGGCTTTTAGTAATACATTTCAAAAATTAATCTGTTAAAACTACATCTAGTTTTTCTAATGAAAAAAATAATTAGACAAACAAAGAAGCAAATGTTAGATTAAAACAACGAATACAGCTTATGTACTCTTGAGAATAGGTCTTGTGGTGACCATTCTGTCTTCCTTCTCCTGCATTGCCAGCCTTCCTTTTATTTACTACAAGCTGCTGTTTCAGTTGTCCAGGGGCATTTATAATACTTAAAATATTCATAGTAATAACAATAATAGTATTTTTAAAATGATAGGAAACCAAAACAAAAAACAGTAGAATAATATGAGAAGTAAAAACAAAACTCACGCTGAGCATTTTAACTACTCAGCTTTTCACGCAAGCTCTTGCGTCATCACTGATGCAAGAAATACACAGTGACTAGGTTACTAAGTAGTGACAGCTCATGAAGGAACTCCTGACAGCCTGCTCTTCAGGAAAAAGGAACTATTACATATGGCAAGGACTGATCTTTGTGTTTTAAATGTAGTGACTTCAACAGTATTATAGTACACAGAGGCATAGGTGAGACCAAAATCCTGTTCTTGGTTAACAACTTGTAATCAGTCATAAAGTAAGATTTTGCAGGCACTGAACATGGAAATCTGTCCCTTCTTAACAAGATGTATATCCAAGAAATTCTACAGTTGACTACAAATTTAAGCCGTCATCCTTAATGTTACTAAGCTGGGTAATATTATGTCAAAACTATGGGTTACCATATCAAAGATAAACCTATTCATCTTGCTTTCTCAATAAGGTGAAGAATATATCTAAAACCACTGGCAGTCACTTGTTTTGTCAACCAATATATTAAAGATAACACAAGTCATTCTTTATATAACCAGTATATTTTTAAAAGCCTCAAGTACAGGGTTAACTTTCAAACATAAAACCACTCTCTGTTGAAATAATGAGCTTTGCTGCACCTGGGCTTCAGCCAATTATGCTTCATGAGCCTTATTCACATTTCTGAACTTACATAGCTGTTGCACATTTAAAGATATCACTCATATAAGAAATATGCACTGCAAGCCATGTTGTGGATCCTGAAATTGACAGCATTATGCTTTCAGTCTTTTCTCTGAATCTGTGAGGGATGCTAACCCACTAAATATAATGAGAAGCCCATGTAGCTTAAACGTGAGATGAATTTCTGATATATTTAACACAAAAAGAATCTGAGGTAAAACAATGATTTATGATACAGTTTAAAGCAGGGTCAACATGAACACAATCTGATCTACAATGAGGTGGAGCTGAGTCATTTTTGTCAAAAGATCAAAATCTAACCCAACAAATTAATTCAGCATTCTTATAGTCTACTGTTCCTTTTTTTTCTCCCCTAGTACATTCTTCTACTTTTATTTATAACAATTTGCCTCAGAATACTTTCATTAATCCTTTAATATTTATATTTTCAAGGGATAATAACCAAGAGTCATAGCAGAAGCTAATCCAAAATTAATTCCAGTTTTATGTTTGTTTTATCTGTAATTGCATTGTAATAGCTTTCTACTTGGCCATGAGAGTAATTAAAACAAGACTGAAGTATTCTATAACATAGGGACTTCCATCTAAACACTATTTTTAGTGAAAATATTTGTGTAGCTTCTCAGATGTTGTGGTAAGGATTGTCAAAAATAGAACAAAAGAGGGACTTAAGCCAAGCAAATTACTTAAACAAGCATGCTGGTAACCAATGGATCACCGGGTAAGAAACATGTTTTAATGGAGAAAGTTTGAAATCCACTGGAGAAATGTATCACTATTTTCAGTGTTATTTGCTTATTACACAGATGAAATATTTCCAAAAATATCTGTATGTGACCATGCATTTGTCTTGTTCTCTCTTAAATCACAAGGATTCCTCTAGATTTGTTTCCTCTAAATTATCTCCTTGTTGAAATAAAAACATAGCAACAGTGAAACCAAATGAATTAGGTCTCTGGAACAGCAGATCACCATACAAAAGCCATCAAATTCCAAAATGTCCACAAAATACCTACTCCATGCACTATCAGACCAGAACCACAAAACATCTGTTGTGTCAAAAGACAAAGTTAGGTCGTATAGTTAAAAATAAATAAATAAATAAATAAATAAATAAAATAAAAAATTAAAAAAAAAAAAATTAAAAAGCTGCAATGGTACTGTAACTCAGGGATTGGCAATTAGTTTAACTCCAAGCAACTAAGTAGGATATACCACACAGGCAAAGTGGGAGATTCTATTATAACAAAAAGCAACCTACATTTTGTATCTAGTTGTGGATTTTTCCTAGCCAAAATATGTGGCTAGGGGACAAAGGTCATGCCTCTCTTATGTTTGGAAGACCAAAACTGGACTCAGCACTCCAAATTTGTCTGACTATGGGGCTAAGGATCACCTCCCTTGACTTCCTGGCAATGCTTTTTCTATTCCCTATTAGCCATCCAAGACCCCTTATTATAGTCTGTATCTGAAATGCATCCATACAATTTCTCTATAAAAGTAAGCATTAGGAATTACCAAATTCCATCTAAAATAACTTGGATTTTTCACACCTACTATACTATTTAGAAAGCTTTCCAAACTTAATCCAGAGGATGTTTAGAAATTCTTTTTTCATAGCAGCATAAAGTTATTCATGATTATTTTAGGTTTCATGTTGTTAGGTTTCAT